>NW_025335954.1:8308639-8333272 GCF_004798865.1 Varanus komodoensis
TTGTCAGCCTAACACATACACTACTTCACAAATCTGATTTGCATAATTTGTTCAGAATGCAATGGATGCTTTAGGTGCAAGGTAAACAGTTTGAACAGTTGAACAGTTTACTCTCCAAAAAATGCCCAGATACCAGTCTTATCTCCGTCTCCATCACCAAAGCTACTTCCCCTAAACACATTAGTACCTTCAGTGGAGTCTCCGCTGAATTCACCTACAGCCACAGAGTAGCCTAGGAACAAAACAGAAGAAACATCATGACTAAGACAAGTATTTGCTGTGCCACTGGGACTACTAGGGAGTGCTGTTGCCACTTCTCTGCATGCTTTCTTGTCATAGGACTCATAATGTCTACAATAAAGTTACATAAGGACTTCTTAAAAGGCAAAATCCAAAAAGGTTGAGCTAGATCACTGAACTCCTGTCTCTCCCTACAGCTCTCTCTAAAGATCTGTGCATGCAAGAATCCTTTATTACAGGGAAAGATCACTATGAGGTAAGGAATTCCTTCAACCGGGGTGAAAGTAAGGAAAAGACACAGGAAACACAGTTAAGTTTCAGAGATGACCATACAGTTTTTACCTTGAACTATTAACTGTCTATGAGAAAAGAGAATGTGATCTTTCTGTGAACCCTACCCATCAACAATCTGTTTCCATGAGTACTTCCCCCAGAGTAAGCAAAATCAAATGCCCTGTGCTCATAACAAGCTGTCTGCTAGCCCTACACAGCTAAGAAGCTGTTGTGAGCTACACAGAGTCAAGAGCATCTTCACCTTCTCAGATGTGTAAGGCCTGGTTGGTAACTCATTTTTAACAAGGCCTGTATTTCAAACTGAGCAAGGACTGGGGTGCATGCAACTCTGGTTCTACCCACTTGCTGGAACCCACATCAGCTGGAACATCAGGCAATGGACTCTTTAACCCCTTTTCTCCAGGGTGACTAAGCAGAAGCTTTTGCAAAGACCGCCTTCAGCCACAGATTGGGTGCTCACTGCCATTTCCCTGTGTCTTGGTTTGGCTTTGGTAAGAGCAGCTGAGATGCAGAAAGATAGAAGAACTGGTGCCCGCGCTGCAAAAGAAGGGGTTAGAGAGCCCTTTGACTGTGTCTCAGTTTGGGAGAAAGTAGCTGAGCATTCTGTGTTGGAAATCTGTGACCTTGGAATCAAGAACAAGAGAGGAAGCCTTAGGACCAGATTTGGCCTGCAGAAGTCTAAACGCCTATCACTACTATGTAGACTAGATGTATGAAACCTCTTTCATCCCAAGGTTCAAATTCAGCTGGTAGTGGGGACAAAGGCAGGGATTTGAGCTAAAATAATAACACATTTTAGCTCAAAGATATAACTCTCAGTATCTAAGCTTTAGAAGAAGCATCTCAAGCTTTTAGAAAGGAGGAAATGACACAAAAACTGGGAAAGCATTGGAAGATAGGAATTGAGTAAAAGGGGGTAGGGGCAGGGAAAACAGGGTGAGGCCATCTCAGGAATCCCAGAAGGCTGGACTGGGACCCCAGGTGGGCTATATCTGGGCCCGAGCTTCAAAACAAATCTGCGGATGAAGAAGGCTGAAGAGTCAGAAGCCCAGAAAACTAATCTGGTGAAACAGTCTGTCTCCCACTGCTTGGGACTAGGGCTCCTACAGCCCTCGGAAAGAATACCACCCAAGGACAAAGAGTCCTTCTCCCTTCTCTCCAGCACTCACCGAGGTAACTGTCGTCAGCGTTGATGTGAGACTGTCGTGTTTCGAGCTTCCCTTTCACCTCCAGGATTAAATATTCAGGGTCGTAGGACTGCTCAATGGCATCCTGAGTTGCTGATAGCACCTGGCCTGAAGAAAAACCATGGTGTATTGGCTAGAGTATTGGACTGGGCCTGGGGAAACACGGAGTGAAATCCTCACTCTGCCTGGGTCAATTACATGCAAATACATGGGTTTGTGTGTGAGGGAAACATGGGACAGGGACTCTGTATGACACTTGAAGCTACTTAGAATAAGAGCAGGATATAAATGTGAATAAATACATTTAAAAGCTTGTGCTGAATTTGGGGGATGTAGGGCAGGGATGGTGGAAGCTGATAGTCCCATATGCAAGGAAGCAAATAATCAGTGCTGCATGTATGCTGTGAATACAGGAAAGTAGTGTCAGATTCTGCTTCCTGTGATTCTTGCCATTCATCTTATTTTTTAAAAAGGGAGCAAAACTTGCTAGCCCTCAGAGGTATTCTTGAAAGTAGAGTGGGAATTTGCCTGGCCCAAAATAAGAATCAATTGGACATGCCAATAATGAACATTTTTAAGAACCATTTCTTAAATACCATTCAAAAAGAATAGGAGATTTTGCTAGTTACAAAAACTACCATCATGTGAAAACATCTCCACAATGCAGTCCCCTCCCCACAGGGCACTGTGCTGAATGCCATGGAAGTCTCCTCCAGTCCTGACTCGGGGACATTAACAACCTATACCACCATGGGCAGAATGCAACATTACCTTTGCAAATGCATGTTCTCAAGCCTGCATTTGAGGCAGTCCAGATACAAACACAGAGATAAGGGCAGGGTCTGTGTATGTGCATGATTCGGTGGGAAAGCTTAGCTCTACCACCTGAAACCCACAAGCCAAGTTTTTTCTTTATGGTTTTATGCCATTGCATACATGCTTGCAAGTTGAAATTTAGACATCTCTTTCATCTCTACTGCCAGTGCATGGCCTTCTTTCTCAAGTTAAGACATTTTTATTTAGGTAGGGCCTCAAACTCCGGGACAGAGTGTGTTATTGGAAGTGAATAGGTCTCACATTCCACACCATGTCATTTCAGGACTTCAAGGTGGCAGGGACAAGAAAAACCACAGGTTGAAATCTTGGGGAATCTCTGCTTGGAGGAAGAGATCACCCTTCCCCAATTTGGCATCTCCTAATGCGTTGGATTATAACTCCCAGCATTCTCAGGCAGCTATGCCAAAAAATGGCCTGACTCCAACAAGGCAGCTTCACAATATGCACAAGTTTAAATTCATGTTGACAAAAGATGAGTGCAATTCACATTATCTGTGTTACTCTGTGGCCAGAACTGGGACATTGTGTGGCAAATCTGGAGATATGTAACAAGTGTCCTGAAGTTGGTGATTAAAATTGAGAGATAGACGATGAACAGTTATCCGCACATAATTTCATGCACACCCTCTCCTGCCATGACAGAGCCTCATAAAAACAGGCAATATCCGATACACACCTGCCATTTAAGGTGTTGCTTGCCTCAAACACTTTATTTTTAAAATGAGGACCTTCTAAGCAAAAATAGAACCCTTCATTAACATTTGCTGGCCACAAGCAAACAGGAGGGTGGGGCGAATGGCATTTTGTTGCAGTGGATGCCAAACAAATATTTCTCATTACAGTGCCATTTATCCCTATGCCTGATGAACTGATGAATTATTTGATTACCTACAGTGGCATATAGAGCATGCCTTCATGCTTCTCGGCAGACAGGGAAAAAATAGCAACATATATCATACCCACACATACAATACTGTTACCCACACCTGTAATTATATAGAGAGAACCAGCATACTTCAGCAAAGGACTTCAGCCACATACAGAATAACGTAGCATGACAGGGAGAAGATTATGCTAGTCCATATGCTAGCTTTCTAAATCAAAGATGGACTGACTTAAGTCTTATAGGGTTTGTTTGTTTGTTTTTTTAGTTTACATTAAATAACAAGGCAAGAAAGCATATATAGGATGTCTGAATTAACTCAGGTTGAAAACTCCCAAGTATGAACTCTTGCTCAAGAATGCAAGAATTGCTCTGCAGGACTATCAGACCTGGGCCAAATTAATCCAGAGTTTTGCCTCTTACAGTAGCCAGCTAGATACCGCTGGGAAACTCACAAGCATAGTGTCAGCAGACATTATGTGTGCCACAATTTACCTTCTGCTTAACTCTGTGAGGGAGGGTACTGCTCACTTTGGAAGAGTGTTCGAACAAGCAAATGTGTGCCACATTAGTACAGTACACAGCAAATGAATTATGGTCAAGCTTGAGTAAATTGACTTCATAAATTGGCATAGCAAACTCCTGGCACCATGTCTTCTTGCTCTCACCACTTTTTTTCCTGGGCTCAGGTCCTTCTGGTCCCTCTTCTTTCTCCTTTCTTTGCATGAAATTAAACCTCCTCCCAGCACCCCTTCCTGCCAATAATTTGGTTAATGGAAGAAGTGAGAGAAATCATGCCTGCTCACCTTATCTTTTCTGCTCAAAGGAAAGGTTGGCCTTAGCATGTGGTGTGGGGAAAGGGCCATGGCTCAGTGGCAGAGAACCTGCTTCACCCACAGAAAACCCCAACTTCAATCCTGGTATCTCCAGGTAGGGGTGGAAAAACCCCTGCTTGCAACCCTGGGGAGCAGCTGCTAGTCTGTGTCAACCATAATGGTGTGGAAGACCCATGACCTGACCTGATATAAGGCAACTTCCTATGCTTCTAGGAAAGCAGGGGATAGATGAAAAGCAGAAGCTCACCTTGCCAAAAATAGCTTCCAGGGCCACCAAGAAGAACACGTCCAGTCTGCAGAGAGAGGCAAATGTGTTAGTTCCACAGAGGTAATGTGATCACTTTGACAGCTTTTTAGCAAATAAGGCAGTATAAACATGTTAAAAATAGATAACTTAATTTATTTTGTATCTACACCTTCCCAGCCTCACCCCAAAGAAATTCCTTATCCCAGGCTCCAAATGTAAGAGCTTTGTTCTCAAGAAGGATGGAAACTCACCTTTGTAAATTCAGCACTAAATCCACTTTGACAGTAGCCTTGTCCACGGGCTGAGTTCAGGTCTGGCAGAGAGAGAGCAAGAGTGCAAAATAGACAAAGGATGGGAGGGGGACAACAATTCAGAGGGGATGGTCAACTAACAGCACCAAAGCTCTTGATGGAGCCTTGTCACCAAGCTAGAGAACCTCCTGGCCCAGACAATGGGGATGATACCATAAGAAGGAGGGAATTTAGACTTCCAGACCCTTCCCTGCTGTAACACCCCTCTCTTTGTCCCACTTGGGTATCTGGCATTAAAATGCCTTCAAACAAAACAGCAAGGGTAAGTAGGAGACAGCGGAAATTGGCTGGAACCGGGACAGTAGGGAAATCTAAATTTCAATAAAGTTGGCCCATCCCTTTCTCTATGTTCAATTCTGCAATGTGATTTCACTCAGAGCTCTTACAGAGAACTTTCACTTGCAGGGAGTAGGGGACTGTTAATTCTTCCCAGGTGGCCCTCTAGCTATTCTCTAGAACACATGGCTCTTTCTGGACTACATGAATCTCAGAGTGGGTCCAGTGGGGGCTGTGCTGATCAAAAAGCAGGCTTCCACCTCTCCCTGCACAGGAGAAAAAGAGACTAGTCTTCTCTGAAGCCTGCATGTCCTTGATGGCACATAGAAAAGAGTTGGCTGGATGAATATTCAATAGCCTGCCTTGTTCTAATGGCAGGAATGAGAAGGGCCAGCATAAGGGTAGGGATGGAAAGGTACCCATTTCACTTCTAGAGGAAGAGAGGCTGCAGCTCAGTGACACAGCACCTGCTTTGCAAGCAGAAAGGTCCAGGTTCAGTCCTCAGCATCTTGAAGGAGGGCTAGGAAACTGTCCTGCCTGAGACCCTCAAAAGCCACTGCTGCCAGTAAGTTTTGACAGTACTGGACTAGATGGGCCAACACTCTGGCTCAGTATGGAGCAGCTTCCAATGTAGAGTCAATCCATCTGGCTTTCCCTGGTCCAGTTGATGGCCAGTCCATCACAGCTCCCAGGCCATGGTTGTGCATTACATGGTAGTCAGTGCATAATGCACTTTCTATGTAGCAAAGCTTCTATATTCATATAGAAGCTGGGTGTCTGTGTGTGTGTGGAGGCGGGGGCATCTGTGTATCCCAGCTCATTAATGTGTCTCCACAGATGTGCCCCCATTTTCTGTTGCCACTCTCAAAGGTAAAGGATATCTAGCAACATTTATGCCACTACCCTAAGAGCCCTGCCTATTGCCTCTACGAGTTAGTTACCTGAGCGGCAAGGTGCATATTCCACAAACTTGGTAAAGTTGTTGACTGACAGGTAGCAGGTGCCCACCACCTCCTGCTCAGGTTCTTCCTTGTTGGTTCGCCAGCTGTACAAGGGGGCACAGGCCTAGGGGAAGAAGATTGGGCTGGTAAGCAAAGGCCCAGGGCACAGCATCCTTCCATGTAGTGGCCAAAGATCTCACAGCTGGTGTCAGATCAGCAATGTGTAATTTCAGAGTCAAACAGGGTCTTCAGCAAAACCAGCTACTGCCAGAGAGATGTCCTACCTTCAGAAAATCACTACTTGGCAATTCTAGGTCTAACTTCCATAGACCAACTTCTTTTCTGGGGACTCCACCCACAAGCCTTGGTACATACTTTCTAAAGCACTGATTCCCAAACTGCATGCCATCAGGGACATGAGAGAGGTCAAAATACACCTGCAAAAGTCACGCCACCAGGTTAACAAGTGTAGTGGAATCCTAAAAGTATCATGATGGGCTAAAATGCACAGTCATGTCCCTGAGCACTGAATAAGGGGACAAAGAGGAGGGGGAAGATGCCAGGAGCATCACACATTGGCAAGGAGGATGACTTCCTATTGTCCCAGGACCTGATCAAAACTCTTATACACACACTTACAGATATGCAAATAGCCAAAATAAATAACATGGATGTACATGCATGCAGGCACACACAATCCTCTGCCCCGCTCTACACACACACACAGTCATAAAAGCTTCTATGTTACTTATTTTGTGTATTTGTATTCTGTACTTCTTTTTCTGTGAATTGCCATGGAATCAACTTTGATGAAAGGATGCTATTAAAAACAAAAGCACACCATATTTTGAATAAATAAATGTAAATAGCTTTCCCTAAGCTAGTGCTCTCCAGGAATATTAGGCAACTGACCCTCTGGCTGGAGATGATGGGAGCTGCAGTCCAACACACCTGGAAGGCAACAAGTTGGGGGAGACTGCTACAGAGTGAAATGTGTCTCTAATTTTACTCCCCTAAGTTTCACAGGACTGGGCACAACCACCGTGAGGGGGGCCGAACTAGAATTTTCCTTCAAGAACTATCTTGTGGCAGGTAGTCCAAATGAGAAACAGGTGTGCTTATTAAAGAGACTAAGGTGGACAGGCACGAACTTCTCCCTAATTCCTACCTTGTGCAATGGCTATAAACTCAAGATGCACACACTTTCCCCCTGCAGATGTCACTTCCATGTCACCCATCCAATCCCTGAATGTGCAAGGAGAGAATACTAAAGAGCCTGCAGGACAGCTACTGAACTGCTGAGAAACCCAACAGCAGCAATTTTGACCAGTTGGGTCCATATAGTCAGCATAAGGCAAAGAGCTGTTTCCTGAACTTGGTGCTCAGCATGGACTTCAGTATGCTGAAAATCTAATTTAAAACACACACACACAAGTCCTCATGGCCGAAAATATGGGCTTGGAGACCCAAGATGGTAGAAGATTAAGATCTGGGGCTGCAGGGAAACCTGAGCTAAGTTCCAAGTGATTAAAAGTGCCAGAGGGTGGCCTTTGTTGCCCTGCATAGCTCTGCTGCTCAACTACATAATGAAAATGAATGAAATAATACCAAATGTATAGAGGGCCAAACATTCTGAACTTTGATTTTAAAAAAAACCTTTCCCAAGCTGACATACTTTAGACTACAACTTTCATGACCTCCAGCTACCAGTGTTGGCTCGGGACGGTGGGAGTTGTAGACCAAACACATCCAAAGAGTGCCAAACTGGGGAAGGATGGAGTTTAAACCACCACTACCCTAAAATCATTTTATGATTTGCAATCACTTGGATTCCTCTCCAAACTATTGATATGCAAACTCCTAGAAGAAGAACCTGGAAGTATGACAGAGAAGACTAAATCATTTTTGTGAGGACTTGGCTGTCCATCTGTGGCAATTATGAGAAGCTCTGCAGTAAAGGGTTTAGCCTGAATGCAAAGAAGATAGACACAGTGACTTGATAAGCATCCTCAAATACTTGAAGAGGCTGTCTCAGAAAGGATGCAGAATAACTGCTCCTAGGGACAGCTGGACAAAGGCAACTGCTTTACAAAAGAAGGAGGCAGGTTTAGGGATGCTGTCATGAGTAGAGAAAACACAAATGTTTTCTTAATTTAAATAGCAAAGGGACAAGGCAGAAAAATTATCTTGGACATTTCACACACTTCATTTGGGATTCCAAATCACAAGGCAAGAGGCATGCTAATTGCAAGACTGAATGTAATGTATATCCTTTTGACTCTGCAGTCAGGACCTGCAGGGGAAGTTCAGGTAGTGCCAGTTCCCCTCTTCCCTCAGTTAAAAAAGAGCTGTCCAGGAATGGCATCCTTGCCAAAGGTAGTCAGAATTCTGCACCAACATAAGCCAAACTGTACAACTTGCAGAAACCAGGCAAATTAAGTGCAGCTGCATATATGGGCTTGTTTTGCATAGTATTTATTTTGCCTAGTCATTGGATTGCAACACCTAGTTGCATATCAATGCAATGTGCAGTTGAAGCTCAACTTTCACAGAGGTTAGGGGCACAGGACTCCTGTGAAAGTGGAAAAACCATGAATATCTCTAGAACCCTAAATTTTAACTCTAAATACTGTTGACCATATCTGTAGTGGATTGCTTCTTCCCCTCCCACTCTTTCTGTGTATTAGCCTGTATTGTTGGGCATCCTTTATCAGGTGTATATCCCTGGATTTACTTCTGAGTAAACCTCCCCAGCTCAGAGTGCTGTTGAGCGAGACAGTAAAGAGGACAGGAAACTGCAGTGACAGGGTGGGATGGGGAGTGGAAATGAGGAACAGAGGCAGCAAGTGCAGCCAGACAGTTTTTATCCCCACAGAAAAAGGCTTTGGTCACATTCTTGCCACAATAGGCCACAAAACTCCAAAAGAAATTTCCATATAGTTATTGATGGCAAACTTGCAAATAATCAAATCTGTGAAAACCAAGGAACTCATGATGTTTTGCTGTGGTACCTCCAGTGGGAAGTACCCTCCTGATCTCTGGAGTGCCCCATCCACTTTCTTGTGTTCCCTGCTCTCACATGGCAGAAGGTTCCTGCAACTCAAGGAAGAGGTCAAAAATAAAGCTTGACCCCGCCCAAAATGTCCATCACTGTAGGCCAACTAATCATTTGCTCGTGGCCCTTGCTTAACAACACCCATGCCACCCAACTTACTAGGATGGAGCTGCCGTGTGATCTCACTGTGGCTCCAAACCACTGCATGGATTTGAATTCCATTTGGCCCATTGGTTCATCCACACGGGATCCTGCAGGATAGAGAACACATGTAGATCTAGATCAGTGTTAACTATACTTCAGATTTCTGGGACAAAGTCCTTCCCCACCCAGACCTTACTCTTGTGGTCAAAAGGATTGGGTGCGTGTGCCTGTGCATGTACATATATATGCAGCAATGTGCATGTGTGTTTGTGTGCACATACATACTCACATAACTTATGCATATGTGTGGCTGTTTGTGTGAATGGCTACTAATGTGTGGAAGGGGATATGGGCTAGCATGTAAGCCATGCAGTGTCCCTGCATACTCGGCACCCAGTCAGACAAAACAAAGCTCTGAAGAAGGTCTTCTACGTGTGTCCAGCTGAATGCATTTGAAGAGTTCTTGCAATCCTGAACCCGATTTCCAGTCATGGAAACTCATGGTATTCAGCTGCACGTGCTTACCAAACCCTCTTCAGACTTCCATGTCAACACATGGGTGTGAATATGTGGGGATACAGAGGAAGGGGCTTCCATAAGTGCTCAAGTGCCTATGTCTGAGCTGGCAAAATCCTGTAGAGGCACAGACATACACATGCACACACAAATTCATTCTCTCTCTCTCTCTCTCTCTCTCTCTCTCTCTCTCTCTCTCTCTCTCTCCAAAGAAATATTGATTCCAGGTGTCCTGCCTTCCTCTACCTTCCTTGTAAAAAACAAGGTTCCTTATCCTCTCTCCCACAAAACCCCAATAGGCAGTGATCCTAGAAGAGCTACTCTAGGTTTTCTATATAGTGCAAAGCCCCTCAAGCTATTTCTGGTCTATTTAGCTTTTCCAATTCCTTTTTTCTAAACGAACTGCCAAAAATGCAATTTGGTTCCACGTGGGTTCTTCTCTCCTCACCCCCACCCCGATTAATTCACATCCGTACCTGGAAAATCAACAAACTGGAAAATGTCATTTACGATTTCAAAAATCCAACAAAGCTGCTGTGAAGAGTACTCCAGAAATTCTTCCTCTGTTTATTCAGAGGAAACAAGATTTCATATTACAACATGGCTTTTTCATCCCCCTGTCCTGACCTCAAGATTTGCCATTGTTTCCAGAGAAAATAAAGACAAGTTTGAAGGAAAAGAATTCTTGTAAATTAAAAAATGTCTAAGCCATTCCTGACTAACTATCCTACCTGTTGGACTAGGACTAGACAGACTTGGCTTCTAATCCCTGCTCGCCCGTGAAGCTCACTGAGTGATTTGTTAATAAAATACTCTCAGTCTTACCTACCTCACATGGTTGCTGTGAGTGTAAAACAGAGGAGGAAAAGGAGAAAGAGGGTATAAACTGCCTTGGGCTTCTTGGAGCACAGGCAGGATATAACTATTTTCAGCAATTTTCATTGTGAATTTCATTAAATCAAGAACAAAAGCAAAATGTTAAAAAAACCAAAACCAAAACCAAAGGTTACTGTTTCTTTACAAGAAATTTGAATAGCTAAGCCAAATTTGATACATATAACATGTATACCTCAATATATTTTGGATGAAGCATGAAATTTGAACAGCTCAGTTACATTGAATACAAATGAAATACACTTGCCCATGTATTTTGTATAAAGTAAAATCTATCACTTTCAGTAAGTGTCATTACACATGGGTTTAACAGGTGGGATATAACTGTAACAAACAAATATCTCCGCTGCAGTGGTTTTTCAAAATGTAATCCAAAAAACCCATACATGCTTTGGGAGCTTCTCAAAGATTCATCAAGAAGATGGTGAGCAATGATGACAAGTGTCCCCACTGTTACTCATTTTTCCCTGTAATGCACAGTTGGAAAGGTCATGGCTATGAGTACAGGCCTTGGGTTCCACCATGTCATCTGCCTCCTTTTGACAAAGTGTTTGGATCCACCTGCTGCCATTTTAATATTCCACAGTGCTCCCAAGAGATGCTCCATTGGGAGTAATTATGGGAAATGTAAGTGCTTCTTCTTGGATCTAGCTATGAAGTGCAGCTATGAGGTAAATGACAGAAGGTCCATTAAAGGAGGAGACCAGCTGGAGGGCACTTTGCCAGGTCCCTTCCCCAGAACATGGGATCAGTCCATTCTGTGAGACTACAGAGTGGATAACATGGCTGGCTGCTGCTCATGTGACCTAAATGTTCTACAGTGTGTCCCATAATCCTCTGCAGTACACAATCACCTCTGGCAATTATGCATGCTTCTAGAGCAGAATGGTTGGTTCCTTTTATACTAACATTTTTGAAACTTCTGTATGTGTGTGCCCATCAATGTATGTAGCATTTGAAAATTCTGGATACCAGTCCAAGAATTCAACAAATCTACTGATAATACTTTGCATATTTGTTTGCTTTGAGCAATTCAGCCTGAAAAGAAAATTCCCTTTAAAAAGAAGGCTTGTGTACAGAATTTGTAACATTAATTCGTTCTAAGTATTTTTCTGTGTTGTTTTCAACACAGAGATACTTAGATTTTGCCAGACACACGAAACCATGTTCCCCCAGAATCAGACTACTGAGAAAGAGCAGAAGGAGCTCCCCAGGCAGCGTCCTGTTTTGCTCCCTGACTGGAATGTGATCTCTGTTCTCAGCTGAGGCGAGGAAACTCTCCCTGGCCCAGCTCCACTGAGTACTGTCCAAGCCAAGTCTACAGCACCATGTGCCAAGGCGGGAAAACCCAATGTCTGCCCAGCCAGCCAAAGGTCTAGGCCTTCCGAGTCACCAGCGGGAGGGAGAAGTTGGATCCCTTCCTTCTCCAGCCATACAGATGCCTTCAGGCCTAAGTGAATGATTGTCAACATATTCACATCACACATAGTCCACTGACAGAATTCTCATTATGTTCAGGATTTATGTACTTGTTACATTATTTAAATCCCATCCTTCCTGCTAGCAGCATACATAGTTCTCTCACTGTTCATTTTATCCTCACAATCACCCTGTGAGGTGTATTAAGCTGAGAGCTAGCGATTAGCATAAGATCATCCCAACTTCTCCAACTGTGGGGAAGGGCTGTAACTCAGTGGCAGAACACATGGTTCACACCAATAAGGTCTCAGCTTTAATATCCAGCATTGCTGAATTAGGCTGCCTGAAATCCTGGAAAGCCAGTGCTAGTCAGGGACCTAGCCTGTATGACATGAAGCACACTGTCTAGTCATAGGTGCTGTCATGATCATCTGGGTGTCTGCAGGTGTCCTTTTTGCATGTTTGCCCTGCTTTACCCTCTCATGGGTTGTTGGAGGGGACAGACAACCCTCAAATAATTCTAAAATAAGCTATGGATTATTTGAGGGTTATCTACAGCCTCAAACAACCCATGATGCTGGCTTTGCATGACAGGACAAACTATAGAACACCCCCTCAGCTTCCATATTCAGAATGGCAGTCAAAATTTTCCCCTTCCTTCCACAAACATTATCCCAGAATTAGAATGAGACCTCAGCCCTTGACAGTTGTGTGCCACCGATCACTACTGATGCCTTTGACCTTGCTCCCTGCTCTTGCAAGACTCTAAAACCAGTGAACCCAGGAAGAGGGGCCTAATCGAGATCCAAAATACCAGCAGTTCTCCATTTCCTTCTTATGCCAGTACTGCCAATCAGACACTGCCATTCTTCCTATTCATTCTGTAAGATTAGAGCACAGGAAGGAAAGGGAGGTGCTCTGTTGTTAAGCAACCACAGATAAAGGGAGATGAAGGAAGGGGATGTTTCACAGTTGTACAAAGCCTGAATTTCCTATTTGAAACTGACAGCTACTATTGGCAAGGAAATAGCTACAGTGACACACCCCCTGAATTTTGCATTGGAAACTAGCATATTGGTTAAAGCCAATTTGGCATACTAATACACGTTCCAATATGGACTATGACGGGCTGGTATGCTCTTATCAGAGAGAAAGGGAGAGAAAGTGCCTCACATACTTCCAGGTCAGCCAGAAAATGCCTCGCATATGATTCCAGTCTCAGTGTATCCATTACTGAGCTGAAAGTGATCAGCACTCAAACTGAGATTATCAGTACAAGTCAAACTGGGCCAGCACCTCAGAAAGGGAACAGCAGCCTTTCCCAACCTAGCGACAACCAGTTGTTTTGGACTAGAATTTCTGTCATACCTTGCTGGATGAGGCTGATGGGAGTTGCAGTCTAAGAAACCAGAGGGCACCATGTTGGGGAAGGTTGTGGGACAGTGATTCTCCCATCATCTCATAGTCTTGGCACACAAACACTGCTTTTTCAATTGGTTAGCTGTAGTGTGGGTTTGTACGTCACTCAATATTTTTAAAGCTCATGCCTGGCCGACCACAGCCATCATTCTTTAACCTTTCCCAGAAAAAGTACCACTAAACAAAATGTCAAGGCATTGTAGGAAAGGTTGATTGGAAGTTATACATTTTCTACACAGGAAGTAGTTCAGTGGGACAGCGTCAGTCCAATTTATTTTGCCATGATGGTTATACTTCCCCTGCTCTCCATGTAGGAAATGAAAATATCTAAGAAGTTAAGAGGAAGTCTGAGTGATGAAGTTAAGAGGAAAGAAGCTGGAATGTGGGACATAGATTTGTGGGTAGAAATCGAGAGTACTTGTCACAAGAGTGCTGTGATTAACCCCCCCCCCAATAAATTTGTAGGGAGGGTTTGTGAGTAATGTGAAGGATCCAACCAGAGCTGGTGACAAGGGCAGGTGGCTGGGCACCTTCCAAGGGCCCACACTCCAGCTAGCATTCACAAACAAGAGCCTCCTGGCCTTGCTCCTCCTTTTCACCACTGTAGCTAGCTTGTTCACTTGGCTCTCCCTCTGGGCCAGTGGTGAGGAAGAAGAGCAAAGGAGTAGCAAAGCGGTGGATAAAAATAGTGGCAAGAAGATGAACTTAGAGAAGGACGGGGCCTTGTCCAAGGACCCGTAGAAACCTGGAGCTGGCAATTACTCCAAGGATAAATGGAACCCAACACTTTCAACATCAAGAGGGCTTGCTAGTATGACATGGTTCCATTAGCTCATCATAAATTGTGCTAGTGGCCAGACATTGCTGGATCCTTCCCATTTATCAGAGCATACAGTTAAAGCCCAGACGTTCCCAAGGAACCCATCATGCTAGAAAGTGTTGTTGCCATTGCAACTGTGTTGACTTCCCCTAATGCAACATCAACAATATTGGCAGCTGAATACCAGTGAATATTTCCCTATGCATCACTGTATTTTTTCAGTGTTGTTGTGAGTTAAGTTGCCCTGGACGCCAATTAGGAGAAAGAGTGGGATAAAACAAAGACAAACAAATAAATACATTGGGGGGGGGGGTCAGGCAAATATCCAGCCAGCCCCAACCCTTAGCTTACCTTTGCTGTCAAATTCGATGGGTATACAGCTGCTGGTGTCAAGATGCCAAGGGCAGTAGTAGACGGCACCTCCCTCTGTAACATTTGGCTGATTTGTTTTGGCCTTGGGTGCTCCAATAAGGACACTGAAACTGTGAGGAGGAAAGTGATAGGGTGAGTCCACACTTGAGATGTGAAGGAGGTCACAGAGGAGGCGGCTATCAACAGCTAGCAATCATGATAAACATATATTACCTCCAAGATTGGAAGCAGTATGCCTCTGAAAACCAGTTGCTGGGGAACATGAGGGGCAGGTACTTTTGCATTCCTGTTCTACTTGTGGGCTTCCCACTAGGGGCATCTGGTGAGAACAGAGAGGTGTTCGGTCTGATCCTTAAGGAGGGCTATCCTTAAGTTTTCCTCCTTACCTATCTCTATTTCCTCATAAGCTTGCAGCAAACAGTGCTACTGGCAAGCTTCCTTCCTCTGTGCATGCAAAGGACTCTGGGTCTGGGTCAACATATGCTGCAGATCAAAGTGGCAGAAATGTACCACTTTAGGATAGTAGGTCAGGGATGCCCCTTTTGAATGGGTACCACATGAATGCATTCCCTGTCTCCTGCAAATAGAAATGTCCTACATGAGGGAGGAGGGAAGGTTTACTTCAGCCCTTTTACTACCAAGCTCTTTCTTCTGCTTTCAGGGTGTGCTTAGTTTCTTTGAAACCAGAAAAGAATTCAAGCAAGAGAAGTCTCTCACCTGCAGTCTGAGGTGGCACAACCCCTTCTATCACCCCAGAAATGTTGCCTCATTCACCCTGAATTTTCCTGCCTGTGAGTAGGAGGCTTAGGTAAAGGCATTAAACCAGACTAGACCAGACCAGACCAGACCAGACCAGACCAGACCAGACCACACTGCTTTCCTATTTTACTTTAAGCAAGTGAGCCCTGCAACAACATGCTGCAGTGTGTCCTCACTTCCTAGCACTGGAGGGTTCCTAATCAGGGTACCAGCCAGCAGATGCAGAATGTGCAGATTGTCCAAAGAACTCACTTTCCTAGTCCTTGTGACTTTGAAGTTATACTTGAGAACGTACAGATGAAGCCTGCTGAAATCTGAGAAGCCAAGGAGTTGGATGAATATGACTCCCACTGATTTCAGGCAGGAACTCGGCTTAGATCTTAAGCCCTTTCCTGGGACTAATGAAATTACAATCATTTATGGAAAAAGAAGAATAAACTATGCCAACTTATGCCAAGTCTCTTCTGATAGGCATATAATCAAGTGTTTGGGCAGAAGCTTGTACTGGATGACTTCCACTATGTCTTGTCTAGGACAAGGACAGTTTGGCCAAGTGATAAAAATGGAATCTAGTAGCACTGAATTAATCTCCAATCTGATAATTAAGTGATGGGACCTGATGCCAGCATCATAAATTATTGAACCTCCCATGGCTCAGTGTTAGATGCCCCAGTGTCAAGCTAAATACCAAGTTCAGGAAGAAAATTTTTGCAACAAGCTTTGCTCTGTAAGGTATTCCCTGCAACCTAGTTCCCTTCAGATGTGTTTGACTATCACACCCATCATCCCTGCCTAGCACATGCCATGCTGGTTAGGGAAAAATACTCTTGTACACTACAAGAAGTGACACATTTCAGCTAGTTAAAACAAATCAGCTTTGCAATATAGAAATATCACAACTTGCTGGCAACAGTGAGAGGGATAAATCCTCCTTTGTGTATTCTTCCTTAATCTAGTACCCTCCAGGTGTTTTGAACTACAACTTCCATCAGCCCCAGCTAGCATAGCCAATGATCAGGCTTTCTGAGAGGTGCAGTCTGAAACACCTGGGTGGTACGAGGTTGGAGAAGGCTGCCCATTCCATTAGGTCCTATCAGCGTCTTGATTTGTTCTGGAATACCAGCAGTTTAAATGATTTCCATCGGTTTTATCTGATGAGGGGAGACACTCTGCAGATTGGAAGCACATTCACTCCAGTCTCCTGTTCCCCAACTCTCAACAGCCTCACAATCTTCCTTTTGCTCTACCCCACCCCCACCCCCTCCACAGAGCTCCCTGGTGCAGGACAAAGAACCCTTGTGCAAGCAGCCAGGTGTACAGTACAGCAGCTGCAAGCAGGCAGTGGATCCACCCCCTGCTGGGGCTCACAGGCCTGGGAAAGAGCTTAAAATACCCAGCAATGGCAGCGAGAGCCCCACAAATCTCAGAATGGAGGTGGCCAGGACAGCATGGAGAACTCCTCCACTCACAAGAGGAGCATCTGGTTGCAAACCTGCTAAATCAGGGATCTCAAACTCAACTTACCTGGGGGCCGCTGGAAGTAGAGTCTGGGTGAGGGTGGGCCGCATCAAGTATTCCACCACCGCGGTGGTGGTGAGCCGCTCATCCCGCGGCTGGCCCGGGCGCCGCCGGCACTTTGAAGGCTGCAGGGCCCCTCCCCTGTGCCCCACCCGGCCCAGCAATTGGCCCGCGGGCCGCGAGTTTGAGACCCCTGTGCTAAATACAACCATTGTCACAGTGATCTCCGGGAACCAAAGCCCCAACCAACTTCTCATTTCAGTCTTTGCAAGGGGCCAGTGTCAACTGGGAAAAGGAAGATCTACCAGGAATTCCAACCTGACTGTAACCTTTGGTGTATAAACTTATGCCACTGAGAATGGAAGAAGCTAGTCATGGCTACCAAGACAAGTGATGAGAGGAGGAGGGAGGCAGGGGGGTATGTTGCCTCCTGCATAGCTGGTTGGCATCCCCAAGTGATGAGCACCAAGCCTAGCAATTCTAGTCGCGACTACAGGCCAAATCAAATCTTCAGGTGCTGCCTAGCTCAAGATCTATAAGACAGACAGAGAAAGCCTAAGAAAACTGGGTGGGAAAGCATCCCAGGATTCCCACATGAAGATTTTATTTTGTCCTGCAGTTGTGCCTCGGCTTGCAGGTACTCAGTGCTGGCTCCTTTTGGAGAGCCCATGGGCAAAATGCCCTCCACAGACCCCCTCCCTCACAGACTTCACTTTCCCATCACCATTATCAACAGCTGCTCTTGCTCCTCTTCACCTGTTACTATTTGCTTGTCTGGCAAGTAGTAAGGAAGAGGAATCTGCTGCTCTGCTTCCGCATCACCACCTTTGTCCGGGCGAGAGCAAGACACAGGAGTACACACAGGTTGCAGTGGTGAAGAGCATGAACTACTCTAGAGAGGATCTTAAGACTGAGCCCTGGAGAGTGCAGATACCTGGAGAAACTAAGCTGTTTGGGAAGGTCTAAAGAGTTCAGCCTCCTTCATGGATCACTGCCTTGTTGTGGCGAAGGGACTTGCATAGCTCAATGAAGCTATGAGCTATGCTGTGCAGGGCCACCCAAGACGGACAGGTCATAGCAGAGAGCTCTGGCAAAATGTGATCCACTGGAGAAGGAAATGGCAACCCACTCCAGTGTCCTTGCCATGAAAACCCCATGGACAGTACCAAAAGGCAAAAAGATATGACACCGGAAGATGACCCCCTCAGGTTGGAAGGTGTCCACTATGCTACTGGGGAAGAGCAGAGGGCTAGTACTAGTAGCGCCAGAAAGAATGAAGCAACAGGGTCAAAGCTGAAAGGACACTCAGTTGCAGATGTATCTGGTGGTGAAAGGAGAGTCCAATAATGTAAAGATCTATACTCCATAGGAACCTGGAATGTAAGATCCATGAATCAAGGCAAGCTGGATGTGGTCAAACAAGAGATGACAAGACTGACCGTCGACATCTTAGGAATCAGTGAACTAAAATGGACAGGAATGGGTGAATTTAATTCAGACGACCATCAGGTATACTACTACGGGCAAGGATCCCTCAGAAGAAATGAAGTAGCCTTCATAGTCAATAAAAGAGTACGAAAAGCAGTACTGGGATACAATCTCCAAAATGACAGAATGATCTCAGTTCGAATCCAAGGCAAACCATTCAACATCACAGTAGTCCAAGTCTATGCCCCAATCACAGGTGCTGAAGAGGCTGAAGTTGACCGGTTCTAGAATTAACACCCAAAAATGATGTCCTTATCATCATGGGGGATTGGAATGCTAAAGTAGGAAGCCAAAAGATTACCGGAATAACGGGCAGGTTTGGCCTTGGAGTACAAAATGAAGCAGGGCACAGGCCGGTAGAATTTTGTCAAGAGAATATGATGGTCATAGCAAACACTCTTTTCCAACAACCCAAGAGACAACTCTACACATGGCCATCACCAGATGGTCAACACAGAAATCAGATTGACTATGTGCTCTGCAGCCAAAGATGGAGAAGCTCTGTACAGACAGTAAAAACAAGACCAGGAGCTGACTGTGGCTCAGATCATGAGCTTCTGGTTGCAAAATTCAGCCTTAAATTGAAGAAAGTAGGGAAAAGCACTAGGCTACTCAGGTATGACCTAAATCACATTCCTGATGAATATACAGTAGAGGTGACAAACAGATTTAAGGAATTAGATAGACAGAGTGCCTGAAGAACTATGGACGGAGGTTCGCAACATTGTACAAGAGGTAGCAACTAAAACCATCCCAAAGAAAAAGAAATGCAAGAAAGCAAAATGGTTGTCTGAGGAAGCTTTACAAATAGCTGAGGAAAGAAAGGAAGTGAAAGGCAAGGGAGAAAAGGAAAAATACACCCAATTGAATGCAGAATTCCAGAGAATAGCTAGAAGACATAAGAATACCTTCTTAAATGTACAGTGCAAAGAAATATGTAGAAGAAAACAATAGAATAGGGAGGACCAGAGAGCTCTTCAAGAAAATTGGAGATATGAAGGGAACGTTTCATGCAAAGATGGGCATGATAAAGGGCCAAAATGGCAGGGACCTAACAGAGGCAGAAGAGATTAAGAAGGGGTGGCAAGATTACACAGAAGAACTATACAAGAAAGAGCTTAACGTCCCTGATAACCACAACGGGTGGTCGCTGACCTTGAGCCAGACATCCTGGAATGTGAAGTCAAATGGGCCTTAGGAAGTCTGAGCAACAACAAAGCTAGTGGAGGTGATGCTATACCAGCTGAGCTATTCAAAATCTTAAAAGACGATGCAGTAAAAGTGCTACACTCAATATGCCAGCAAATTTGGAAAACTCAACAGTGGCCACAGGATTGGAAAAGGTCAGTTTACATTCCGATCCCAAAGAAGGGCAATGCCAAAGAATGTTCAAACTACCGCACCATTGCACTCATTTCACATGCTAGCAAAGTGATGCTCACAATCCTACAAGCTAGGCTCCGGCAGTACGTGGACAGAGAACTACCAGAAGTACAGGCAGGATTTTGAAGAGGGAGAGGAACTAGAGATCAGATTGCCAACATATACTGGATCATGAAGAAAGTTAGGGAGTTTCAGAAAAATATCTACTTCTGCTTCATTGACTATGCTAAAGCCTTTGATTGTGTGGATCACAACAAAATGTGGAAAGTTCTTAAAGAGATGGGAGTACCAGACCATCTTATTTGTCTCTTGAAAAACCTATATGCGGGTCAAGAAGCAACAGTGAGAACTGGACACAGAACCACTGATTGGTTCAAAATTGAGAAAGGAGTTTGGCAAGGCTGTATATTGTCGCCCTGCCTATTTAACTTATATGGAGAGCACATCATGGGAAAGGCGGGGCTATATGAATCACCACTTGGAATTAAGTTTGCTGGGAGAAATATCAACAACCTCAGATATGCAGATGATACCACTCTCATGGCAGAAAGTGAAGAGCAACTAAAGAGTCTCTTGATGCGGGTGAAGGAGGAGAGTGCAAAAGTTGGCTTGAAACTCAACATTAAGAAAACTAAGATCATGGCATCCAGTCCTCTCACTTCCTGGCAAATGGATGGGGAAGAAATGGAGGTAGTAGCAGATTTTATTTTCCTGGGCTCCAAGATCACCGCAGACAGGAACTGCAGCCAAGAAATTAAAATACGCTTGCCCCTAGGGAGGAAAGCTATGGCAAATCTAGACAGCATACTAAATAGTAGAGGCATCACCCTGCCAACAAAAGTGCGTATAGTCAAGGCTATGGTTTTCCCAGTTGCAATGTATGGCTGTGAAAGCTGGACCATAAGGAAGGCTGAGCGCCGAAGAATTGAGGCCTTTGAATTGTGGTGCTGGAGGAGACTCCTGCGAGTCCCTTGGACCGTAAGGTGATCAAACCGGTCAGTCCTAGTGATCAACACTGACTGCTCTTTAGAAGGCCAGATACTGAAGATGAAACTCAAATGCTTTGACTACCTAATGAGAAGGAAGGACTCCCTGGAGAAGAGCCTAATGCTGGGATCAATAGATGGCAAAAGAAGAAGGGGACGGCCGAGAATGAGGTGGCTGGATGGAGTCACTGAAGCAGTCGGTGTGAGTTTGAGTGGACTCCAGGGGATGGTGAAGGACAGGAAGGCCTGGAGGAATGTTGTCCATGGGGTCTAGACGGGTCGGACACGACTTCACGACTAACAACAACAAAGAGTTCAGTGTGATCACTGATGTTCCATGCAATGTTCTTCATTACTGAAGTTGAACTGAAGCCATTGGAAGAGACCTCTCCAAAGAATGGCACCAAAACCTTGTGTTCTGAATACCTTGTGTACATTTTTACTGAGAGCCACCCAAGAAGGTAAAGAAACAAAGTACAAATGAAAATGAACCGCAGGGAGCTTCTTTTTCACAATGCATAACTAAAGGTTATATACAAAAAATAGATGATCATGACATGAAGTGCAACCCATAATAATGATTGTAACTGGGTTTGGACTAAACACTGCAGCTCAATATGGTGCGGGTTATTTAATCCATGACAAGGCATGATGAGCATGAGCACTAGCTTCCAAACGCAATTCTCATTCTGGGGCTTTTGTGTTATCTGAACCTGGTGAACCTGGATTATATGACACTTGGGCAACTCTTAAATATGCAAACCCAGATTCACATGACAAGGCAGCCCTCTGAATGGGGCTGCATATTTAAACTGGCAGCCACATGCACTATGAACCCAGCATGGATTAAATAACCCATGGTTGGCTGTTGTGCCATGTGAATAGTGCCTGTGAGTACTGGACCAAAGTTGTAGCCAGTCCAGATGCATGAATCTGGGGCAATGGTACATGAGCCTGTAGATATTGGACGAGAGTTTCCCAGCTCTCACAATTCTCATAGTTCCTTTGCAACAGGGTCAGTGTTACAGTGGTACAGGTTTGCAAGAAATATGCACACCTTTTGAAATGCCTGTAGCTGCTTAGCCTGCTGACAAACCAAAATCCAAGCTCCATAAAGAACAGGGAAGCTCAGTGCTAATGGGACACTGGATTCTTCCCTTCCCCACCCACTTTGTGGATGTTTCCATAGGCCCTGCAAGCTTTCAGGTCAAAAGCCTTTATCTAATCTATTCTGTTTGTGCAGCCAGGTCCCTGCTCCGCTTAATTCTCCTGGCACCAAGGTAGGCAAAGGGATGCATTAGAGTCCATCCTCTCCCAGTTGTTTACTTGCTGTGGGGGAGGAAGCCATACTGCACACAAACTGCAGAAGGTTAAGAGGTGCCACCAGCACAGGGAATCACAGGCAGCCCAGATCCATCCATCCATCCCGTTTAAAATCTGACATTATTTTGGCCATTCTCCTGTCATCTGGTATGGAGGTTGCTTAGGATGTAACATGTTAGCTCACACCACCACTCTTGCACTCCAAAGAACCAGAGCCAGAACTCACATATAGAGAAATCCTGTGTGAGGGTATAAAATAAGCCACCTTGCAGAAAGTTGTCCAGATTCACATGACACGACAGCCCATCATGGCTAGTTGCCCATGATGGGTTGTTGTGCCATGCAAACCAGATTAGCATAAGGCAGCTTCTAAAGTCCCAGGATCAATTCATGCATAGGCAGTATAGCAGAATGCAAGAGATCACTGCACAGCAATGCATTCCCTGGTTGCCTCTGGACACAATTCAGGGCACTCTTTTTTAGGTTTATAAAGCCTTTGAAAGGCTTACCTCCAACTTGCCTAAGAGGCAAAATCTCCTTTGCCTCCTGTCACAGTAATGCTGCCTACCTTCATCTGTGCACAGAGTCAGTAGGATGTATGTGCAGATACACCCTCTTAGGGTTACATAACAACCTTGGGTATAATACTAGAGTAGAAAAACATATTTATAATATAGATTAATACCTCCCTGAGCATAAAAGCAAAGGAATATTCTCACAAATATGCATCATGAGGCATTTATTTTATACTTTGGAACCATACCTGGGTCCAGAAATATCTCATCATAAGATTCCCATTGCTATGGAATTCCCTTCTACTGCACACGCACCAAAGTACAAATATGAACATATTCCAGAAGTAACAGAAGGTTACTGTGGACCACGATGGTTTTCAGTGGGCAGGATTAAGTTAGTATGCCAAGGAACATCTGTGGAATTTTAACTTTGTCATAGGGAAGATTATCTTGCTTTACATATGCATTTTATTATTTTTGGACACTTATTTATGGTTTTTCAGAGGCTGTAATTCTCCTTTCAAAGAAAGAACAAAATACTTAAACACTTAAATACATTTTATCCATCCCCTTTCTTATTGTATTAAATCATTTGAACTGTCCTGCAATTTGAGAGGGGGAAGACCTTTGTGAATAATAAAAATGCATGGAGTAAGTGGAGCTTTAAAAACCAACCACCCAATCCCTGGACCAGTTTCCAGAGCTATGTGTGTTAAAACCAGACCTTTTCACTTTATTTTTTTAAAAGAAGTGAGCATGGCAATTTCAGTTAGTGTTCAAACCTGAAAAGTGTAACCATACACAAGCAATTGGACACCAACATTGATGAGGTCAGCTGTAGAGCTGTCCTCAGAGTGTCAAACTAGGACTGGGGAGACCAAGTGCAAAACCCACTTAACCACAAAGCTTATGGGGTGAGCCTATCTCTCAGCCTAAATGACCTCACAGGGCCATTGTCAGGATAAAAATGGGAGTGAGTGAGTGAGTGAGTAGAGAGAGAAATAACCACTTCCTTGGGGGAAAGTGGAAGGTAACTATGTGCTTTTGTATGACAAGGAGGAGATGTGGAGTCCACACATGGTTTGCTTTCTCTGTAGCTACTTTTCCAGAAAGTTTGGCCAAGCCAAAAATGACAGAGTGTGTGGTGGCAGACCAACCTGACTACTTGAAGGCATCAGCAACCCCTCCTACATCACTGTGGCTCCTTCTGGGTGCATGAGATCACAAGCACAGGTCCAGCCTGTACTATCTGGTGGAAGCAGCAGCCGCAGGTGCCAGATAGAAGGCTTTGCTGTTTGTTCTGCCCCTGCTGTAGCTTACTAGATAAGTAAAACTTCTGAAATCAAACAAGGGCAGTCTAAGGAGAGGAGCCTGAGCTAATTGGTGTACCCACAAGGAATCAGTTCAGCCACCCTAGCAGCTCTGTTTCTAAATCATTTTTTCAACCTGGCACTCAAGTCAGGTTGACCACACACCCGATACTTCATTCAACCCCCACTTTTCTCAGCTTTCTTGTCCTTTTCAACTTCAAACTCTGGTTCAGTTTAAAGAAACTCACTTGGGAGTAAACAGGAAATGGTGACATTACAGGTGCACTGTCAGGAGGAAGTACCCGGGAGATGAACTGCAGCAGACAAGGCAGTGGGTCATTTGCCTGTAGGTGGGGGCTTGATTAGCCACACAGCTCGGTTCAAGTGCCTGTGGCCAGTTCAAGACCTGGGCAAGCAAGACATGATTTCATCACCTAACCTGCCCCACAGAATTACTGAGAAACAAAAAGAAACACATGAAACCTCTGAACATTTGAAAGAGGAACACAAGTTCTTTGCAGAGGATTCTGGAGCATTCTCTAGAGTACACATTACATTCAGATGAAGCACTGATCAGGTCTTTTGGGCTTTGCTGTAACCCCACCCTGCTTTTGGACACATCAAACACTCCTCTCAAGCAGCATAGTACCTAGGGAAAGA
>NW_025335954.1:8333372-8463978 GCF_004798865.1 Varanus komodoensis
TCTCAGGCAATAACCGGTTGCAGTTGGCAGTGTCAGGGAAATGCACAAGCAGCTGGTTGGCCACTGTGTGGGTAGTTTGTTGGACAAAATGGCCTTTGGTATGATCCAGCAGGGCTTTTCCTATGTTCTTATAGCACTGATACTTCTTGGTTAGAAAATCCTACCTGCCACTCAGAGAACCAGGAGAAATGAATGACTGCTAAACCAATGTAAAACTGCAGAATGTCTATGTCCTTAGAATGCAAGTCACTTGGGTTGCATCCAGTGTTGTCTGTCCACCTTCTGAATGGGAACTGCTGGCAGAACAGAGTTCCTCCTGCACATGTGCACCAGTTCTGCTCTAGAGGATAAGGGGAACCTATAAAACAGGTTTTGGAAGACACACTGGGGGGTGGGGGGAAGACCCGGCTGCAAGAGCAGAAGCCAACTTGTATGATCTTGGGCAGGACTCCTAATGCAGAAGGATTTGTTGCATTGTTTGTGAAACTCAGTGAAGCAGGGGAATCTACCCTGAGACTGTCCAGATGCTTTTGGACTACAGCTCCCAACATTCTCAGTCAGCATGGCCAAAGGTAAGGAATGGTGGTAGATGTTGTTCAATATATCTGGAGGAAGCCAGGTTGCATACCCTTGAGGCAAAGCACCAATGGCACATATAAATTGACCCAGGGATGCAGCTTTCAATAACAGCTCATGTTGGGTTAGTGCATCATTCCACACTCAGAAGCCAAGTACTTTGCAGCTAACCCAGCCACTGCAGTGATTTGGGAAGCGACGCAAGCTGGGCTTGCCACAAAGACCCTCTGGTCAGGAGGAGGCAGGAAAGACAAAGGGCTACTGAGCTCCTGCTAGGATGCTCGGTGCTCTGAGTGGTGAAAGGGTAACACTTGGGGCCTGGCAACCTCCAAAGGAACCTATTTGAGTCAGTAGGAGAACATGCTGCCTACAGTTGAAGCCAAAGCTTTTAGACATTTGACTCAAAAATGACCAGAATGCTAGTAGAGGTCAGGGCCTGGACAGAGGACAGGGAGAAGTCCTTTTCTGGCATCCTATGTAGCTTGTCTAGCAGAGGGGTGCAGTAGGAACATGCTGGGCACATAACCCAGAGGTCGATGAATTGAAACCATCCTCTTCTAGGGGGCTGCTGCCTTTGAAGACAAGACTCACCAAAGAAGACAATCATGCTAGGGAAAGTTCAAGGCAGAGAAAGGGAGGTTAAATATGAGACGGACTAACTCCATGAAGGAAGCCACGACCCTGAATTAAGAAGAGTTGAGCAGAAAGGTCATGACTGGGACATTTTGGAGGGCTTTCATTCATAGGATCACCATAACCTGGAGACAACTTGACAGTACATAACAACATGTAGCATAGCTCTTGGGACACAGAGAGGGACAAGCTCTTCTAGGTCTTTCCAACTCCCTAAGCCAGAGGGGGTTACATGTGCGTGTATTCACACAGGGGGGTGGGGGTACTTGGCCCATCTTGCACACATGTATGTGCAGGTGTTTGGTCAATCTAGTACAGCCTTCCACAAACTGGTGCCTGCTAGATGAAGATTTAGAACCCATCAGGTTGGCAAGGATGATCTCATTGAAAGCAGTGATATAAGAGCTGCAGCACTCTCAATAAATTTGATGCCATATCAGCAGCAATGAATGGGTACAACTTAATCTGTCCCTTTCTCTGATGGCATCACTTCTTCTGAACTATGAGGTTTTATTTTCCTTTCCTTTTTAGCACTCCAAGCCAATAGCTTGAACAGAAAGGGAAATACTCAAAACACCAGCAATGGCTGTTTGTTCCCCCTAGATTGAAAAACAGCAAACCCCCCCCCCCCCACCACTTTCCATAACTAACACACATCAAAGAGACTGTGAGAGTGGTACACACAAGACTTGATAGCTTCACGCTCACTCCACCTCCTGGCCTTGCCCCTGCGGCTAGGAATCTTGTGCTCTTCAGGCCCAATGCCTTTGGAAAACCCACAGAGCAAGCACAAAGCCACCTCTGGCCTGGTGCTGTCTGGGGTCAGCCAGCTGAGCTAGGAGGGAGGGAGGGGACACATCCCTGGCTGATGAGCAAGGAGGAAAGCTGGCTCTAGACTAAAGCAGGAGCAGACACAGTCCCCAAACACTATCAGCATGCTCCCCACTGCAGAGGCTCCCCCTCCCCCACCAGAATCAAAGAGAAGGAGCTGCTCTGCCACATTTGCCAAACTTTCTGCAGTGGGCCTACATGCCACCCTTCCCAACAATGGCCCTTTTCCTTTCAATCACCCCTCAAAAGAGACCTCAGTTTCAGGAGCCACCCTGGCTTGCATCTCTGGTCCTCCTGGAGTGCCTCAAAAATTCACCCTAGGAAGGCTTGCACACACACCTCACCCTGCACATGCATTTGCTGAAAGAATATACAAAGCGGTTGTGAGGTTGCATGGGGTGGCCCATCCCTGCAGTTCATGTGCCCTGTGGCCATCCTCTGCCACACCTCATGCATCCAGAAGCAGCTGGATGTGAATACTGGCGTATGCACACATAGCTTCTCCAAGCAAGGGGGAAGCTCTGACTGGGCCAGACCATCCTTGAGGGAAAAACACAAAGGCTGGAGAACTGGGGGCTGCTGTGTGTGCTAGCCATGGCCGCACAGGCCCTCACCCACTCTTTCAATGCATGGAGGTGCTCAGGTGACCTTTGCTCTTGCTTGGCTCTTCTCAGATAAGAGAACAAGTCCCCAGAACAGGAACCCATCACCTCCACGTTGTGCACACTTCTTGTCCTTCTGGATGCTATACAAATCATCACGAAACTTCAGGACTCAATCTAACCCTCACCTTTGGCCAAGGCTTAGCTCCAGAATCTCTTTCCAGGGCCAAGGATCAGCTTTGGGCAGCATGTGCAGAATAGTTTCTACTCATAACCATCACCACAGCCATGCTGGTGCCCCTTACATGTTCGCACACACAGAGGCCAAACCTGTGAATGAATGTATATGGCTTAATCATCCACGTCCAGATGTGAGAAGCAACTCCATGGCTGGTTTGGACAATCATATATTGACTTCCTAAGTCCAAATCATGCCATGGAAAACTCAAGCAAGTGTTTTGCTCATGCTTGCAGCCTTCTCCTTCCTTCACAGTGCAAGCAATTGCATCAAAAAGCTTCTAATTAATCAGTTTCCTCATTTCATCCAAACCGAGAAAATGTGACGATCAGCCCTGGAACAAGCCAAGATACCAAGCCACACATTCAAACGTAATTTGTGTTGTGCACCCTTGTTTGAAGTGATGTAAAAGTCCTGCCCATGACGCTGGCTTTATGAGGCTCATTCAGCAATGAATGAGCCTCTTTTTCTTTCTTCCCTCACCCTCCTTCATCTTTTCCTCCGTCTCATGGGCTAATTAGCAACAGTCTCCTGAGTGTTGGGGAGCTTGTGTGGCATATAATTTTGTACCACAGCCATGCAAGGAACAACCTGCCCCCCACCCCCCAAGGAAGCACAATCCCTGCTAGTAGCCCATTCCAGAGCCAGCAATTATGTGGGATGCGGGATGGAGATGCACTTCTGCACCCGACAGTTCAAAAGGCAATTCTGAGTGAAGCCAGCAGTAATTTCTCTCGGGAATCAAAGGTGGCTACACTTGGGAAGAGTTACCATTCCTGAACCAGCCCTAGCCCTGCTTCCCCCACCTCTCTAACACACTCACTCACTCTTTCATTTGTTCCTGGAATGCTTACTCAGAGAAAGAGAAAGGGGAACCAGTCCAGCAGGAAAAGCAGAGTAATCCAGGAGTGTTTCCATACACAACATAGGAAGCTACCTTCAGCTGAGCCAGGCCACAGCCCCATCTAACCCAGTCCTGCTGGCAGCCCTGCCTGGAGATGCCACTGCCTGAATCTGGGAAGTTCTGTGTGCAAAGCAGATCCTCTGCCACTGGGCCATGGCCCCTCCATACAGGGTCTTAAGAAGAGCTGCACTGGATCGGGTCAAAGGCCCATCCAGGCCACCACTCTGTTTGGCTCACTGGCCAGCCAAAGCATGGCCTGAGCACAATGGTTGGC
This sequence comes from Varanus komodoensis, assembly GCF_004798865.1. NCBI lineage: Eukaryota > Metazoa > Chordata > Lepidosauria > Squamata > Varanidae > Varanus > Varanus komodoensis. Next base: position 8,337,431 of record NW_025335954.1, read on the forward strand.
CTTCCATTCTTGCCTGCCCCTAGCATCAGGGGCATCCCACCACTAAAAACAGTGGTTCCATTTAGCTACAAGTTTTTTCTACATGAGGTCATTAATCTTCTGCAGTCTCCTCACCAAACTGAGATCTAAGCAGTATGAAAGAAAACTTTCCTTTCTTGCTTTTCTGCCACCTAATCTCTGGGTGGCACTATGGTGTAGCAGAACAAACAAGTGAAAAAGGCATTTTCTTTTGATTGCGCAAATAATTAGTGCATTTTCCATCATTAATATCAGTGTGGGAAAAGTTAAAGATAAAATTGTATAATAAATTACCAAGATGGATTTCACCTATGGAAGCTTTTGTATCCAAATGCATTGACTTTTGAAGGGATTATAAGATATGATGACATTTTGGATAAGGATGGAGGATTGAAATGGAATCAAGAAATACAAGAACAGGGATCTAATATCTCTTGGTGGCACAAGGTGCAGATACAATCGAGATATGCTAAAGACTATAAAACATGGGGTTTTTATAAGGATTTAACAGAGTTTGATCAAGTGATGCTTAAATCAGATGAGAAAATGATTAAAAGATTATATGATTTTTTTACTTGATAGGAGAATGGAAGATGAACAGGTTAAGGAAACTATGATAATGTGGGAACAAAATTTTGGATATAATATTGAATTAGAAAAGTGGCAAAAGCTATGGAAGAGAAATATTAAGGTAACATTAGCAACTTCATATAAAGAAAACTTGTATAAAATGTTTTATAGATGGTATCTACCACCAAATAGATTAGCTAAGATGTTTCCAAATATGTCAAATGGATGTTGGAAATGTAAACATAAATTGGGTACTTTTTATCATATGTGGTGGACTTGCGATAATGTGAAAAGTATTGGATTAAAATACATAAATGGCTTGAGGAAATGTTACAAAAACCCTTAGCTTTTAAACCTGAAGTTTTTTTTATTAGGCATTATACTGGTGGACATCAGTAAACAAGAAATGTATTTGATTTTACATGTAATCACTGTGGCGAGGATTGCATTTGTTCAACTCTGGAAAAGTGAAGAACTACCCACAGATGAACTGATTCTAAAAAAGATCCTGGACTGTGCAGAAATGGATAGATTGACTTTATCATTGAAGGAGAAGGAAGATACTGACTTCTATCAAACTTGGGACTCTTTTTATTATTGGCTAGAGAAATGGGACTTTGCATAGATTTAAATACGTTTTTAAGCTATCATAAAGGGAAAAGGAAGGGTGTGGGGGCTGACCCAGCAGGCCCGATGTTTTTGTTGATTGAAGTTGTTTTTAGTAGTTCTTTGTTCTCTAGGATTATAATTTCAAATAAAACTTATTTAAAAATAATAATAATTGCTGCATTTTTCCTGCTCTTGAAACAAAACAAAACTAATTTTTTTCCCCAGAAATGACTTTTAGACACAGAAGTGAAACTGAAGGATCATAACTTCTCTAAAGAGTCTGTAAAGAACTGATCCAAAGTTCTACCAGAAAATCTAAGATAACTATATTTGAGAACAGTTGCAGTTCCTGAAACATCCCTAGTGCTACCTTCCCCACTACTCACCCCACCCACAGTGCTCATTTGTTCCAGGGATGCTTACTCAGAGGAAGGAGAAAGAGGAATCAGCCTTTTAAAAATTCCTTTATTTTTTAAAATAAATGCAAGGTCCCCCTGTCTTTAGAAGATCCTCAGTTCTCTTTCAAGAAACTCACCCTGCAATCCTAGGCATACCTACTCAGATGTAAGCCCCTACTTTCAGTAGCACTTTCTCCTAGGTAAGCATGAACACACTTTCCTGGGGCCTGGCCCACCAGTCAAATTTTATTTCTGAGTAATGATACAAGGGATTCTGCTCTAAATGCTGCTTCTCTGCCCTGGCCATCTATTGGAGAAAGTCACTTTTCCTGGACAGGCACCATGTTGCCCCCATAACGGCTAGCAAAAAAGTGCTGGCATTAAACAGGCATAAAGCAGTAGCAGTATTGACTTACTGCAGAATCAATGATTAATAGCTTTTTACCGTGGGTCAAGAAGCAACAGTGAGAACTGGACATGGAACCACTGATTGGTTCAAAATTGAGAAAGGAGTTCAGCAAGGCTGTATACTGTCGCCCTGCCTATTTAACTTATATGCAGAGTGCATCATGAGAAAGGCGGGGCTAGATGAAGCACCAGTTGGAATTAAGATTGCTGGGAGAAATATCAACAACCTCAGATATGCAGATGATACCACTCTCATGGCAGAAAGTGAAGAGCAACTAAAGAGCCTCTGGATGCGGGTGAAGGAGGAGAGCGCAAACGTTGGCTTGAAACTCAGCATTAAGAAAACTAAGATCATGGCATCCGGTCCTCTCACTTCCTGGCAAATAGATGGGGAAGAAATGGAGGTAGTGACAGATTTTATTTTCCTGGGCTCCAAGATCACCGCAGAGGGGGACTGCAGCCAAGAGATCAAAAGACGCTTGCTCCTTGGGAGGAAAGCTATGGCAAATCTAGACAGCATACTAAAAAGCAGAGACATCACCCTGCCAACAGAAGTGCATATAGTCAAGGCTATGGTTTTCTCAGTTGCAATGTATGGCTGTGAAAGCTGGACCATAAGAAAGGCTGAGCGCCGAAGAATTGAGGCCTTTGAACTGGGGTGCTGGAGGAGACTTCTGCGAGTCCCTTGGACCGCAAGGTGGTCAAACTGGTCAGTGCTAGAGGAGATCAACCCTGACTGCTCTTTAGAAGGCCAGATCCTGAAGATGAAACTCAAATACTTTGGCCACCTAATGAGAAGGAAGGACTCCCTGGAGAAGAGCCTAATGTTGGGAACAACAGATGGCAAAAGGAGAAGGGGATGGCCGAGAATGAGGTGGCTGGATGGAGTCACTGAAGCAGTTGGTGTGAGCTTGAGTGGACTCCGGGGGATGGTGGAGGACAGGAAGTCCTGGAGGAATGTTGTCCATGGGGTCACAATGGGTTGGACACGACTTTGTGACTAACAACAACAACCACCATGCAGGTAAAACAAAGGGAAATGTGGAGCAAGTAAAGAGGATGGACAAAAAAATGAACATCAGCAGTGTCCCCTGTAACACCTTGAGAGTGAAAATCGGGCCACACCTGTATACTGCAGCATCCTTGTCTTCTATACCAGGCAACAGTTCATGCCTTGCTGAAGGTGATGCTCTGATCAGGATAAGAAGCTGTCTTATGCAGAGTCAGGTCATCAAGCTTGGCATGATCTACACAGATTGGCAGCAGCTTCCTAGGATTTCACATAAGAGCTCTTCTCAAGCCTTGATGAAGATGTTGAAGTTGGGACCATCCATATGCAAAGCATGTGTTCTGCAACTAATCTATGCCCCCTCCTGACCCTATCCTACAGGCTTTGAACCCACAGCTTTGTGTTGAAGAAAAATGCTTCCCACCTGCTCAGGCCCCAAGTGGGCAGGAAAGAATACCCCTTACTCTGGCCCCCCTTGGGGAGGACCTCTGGTTTCCATACTCTCCCATCTACCCTTTCTTTATGGGCCTTGAACCTACAGCCTTGGGGTTAATCGGATGATGCTAGATATCTACCTCGGTCATGTTCCTATAGCAATCAGCAGACCTGGCCTGCTCAGCTTCTACATAAAATTGCCCTAACAATACCCCGTTTAAAGAAAACTAAACTAAAGGGAAGTTGAATAGAATGTGGGATAGCTGCCATATTCAGCCACATTTATACTCTGAACGGGCAGTTAGAGGAGGACAGGAAAGGAAGCTATAAACTGATATTGTGAATCCATGCACACATACATAAATGCATACAGATTGGCTTCAAGATGTGCATTATTTCCCCTCCCTCAAAAGATCTTACTCCTAGAGGCCCAGACAAAGAGGCCAAAATCTGGGACAGAGGGGAAAACCAATTGTAATAGGAGCATGATAAATATTGATCTTACAGCAGCTTTCTTCAAGTGAGTTATTTCTAGAAATACTAGAGTACAACTCCTATCATCCCCTGGTCAGCATGGTTAAAGGGAGTTATCATCTGAGACATCTGGATGGCACCAGCCCTATCTGAGGAGGACTATCTAAAAATTGTACATAATATCTTTCCCAAAAGGCAAGAGAAGGACAGCAATGACCAGGGACAGGAACCATAAAACAGGGACTGTCCCGGATAAACAGCAACAAGTTGAGTCCCAAGCCAGGAAGCAAATGCTCCATAGACTATTCGGCCCTTGCTCCAACCAACACTTCCTGCAGTAATAGTAATAAAAAAAGCAAACGTTGTCACTTTCCACCCTGAAGCATCAGTCTCAGCAAGCCATAAAAGGCTTGGATTTCAAAGAGCTGCAGCTCTGCACATTCAAAAGGATGACACCTTTGAGGGAAGGACCACAGCGCAGCAGAAAAACACAAGCCTCCCATGAAAAAGTCCCGGGGTTCAATCCTCAGCAACTCCCATATAAAGAATCCCTGGTAGTATACGATGGGAAAAGACCTCTGGTTGGAACTGGGGCAGCTGTGGCCCATCAGAGTAGGTAACACTGACTTGTGCAGTGGTTTGACATGGTATAAAGCAACTTCATACATTACCATTCGCAAGTGATGAAACCCTCTTAACAGTTTGCCTCTAACATTTAGAAGGACCTTCTGCACATTGCCCTTGGTTTCAATTACTTCACTCCCGCATGTCCTATCCTATGACTCCTGTGGCTAAAGCTACAAACACCTGCCTGGGACCACTACCCACAGCACCAGGGCTACATTCAGAAAATCTCCGGTCTGGCTCTTTGCATTTTTAAGTAGGGTTAGCAAATCCCTGATCAGAAATGCTGGAGAGTCATCACTACCCTGATGATGCTGGAATGGATGGGGCAGTGGTCTGATGCTGCTTAAGGCAACTTCCTGTGTTCCTAGGTGTACAAGAAAGGCAGCAGCAGAGGACACAAAAGATGGGGCTGTGGCACGCCGAGAAGGCAGAGCACCTGCTTTGCCTGCAGGTGTCCCCAGCGACTATACATGGACCTGTGGACTGACTCACTGTACATCAGCTGCCTGTGTTCCTAGATGAAGCTGCTTCAACTTATTTTGACATCTTGAAAGAAAAAACAAACATACCATAAAATGTGGGCTTTCTAATGTGAAACATTTTTCACCTGTAACAGTTCCTAATTTTACCCCCACCCAAAAAACCCCCACACCCATGTTGCAATCCAACTTCCATTTCCATGTGCATCTCATAACACTCAAGCCAGCACCATGCAGAAAGCAGGCAGAACTTGCAGATCAATGCTTTGCCGGTCACTGCCTTTCAGTCTAACCTCCCTCGTGGGGTTTGTGTGAGCAGAGGACTGTGTAAATGCCTTGGTGTTTTGCAAGAGGGAAATGGTGGGAAAGAATTAAGTGAAGAAAATACTTTGAATGGGGCATGGTCTTTATGGGAAAAGCAACCAAATAACATTCTAAAATATGACAGGTGTTTTGCTTGGCCTTAGCTAACCTGCTCAGGAGCAGCAGTCCACCCACTGATATCCAAGCCATCAAGAAAGGACTTAAATCTGAAGAGAGAAGTGTTTTTCCACAATGGCCTTCCCCAAACTTGTCCTTTCCAGATCTTCTTGATTTCAGCTCCCATCAGCCCTAGCAAGTTGGGAGTGCTGGGACTTGTAGTACAAAGCATCTTAGGGGCACCAGACTGGGAAAGCCTCACACACTAAAGCCCCACACATACTCTGGAAGAAGTATGCTTGAGAAGTCTGTTAACTTGTTGCTCTTGACATAGATGGAAGCATAGCCATATCTTTAGTGTCATCTTGAACAAAGGACGTTATATATCCAGATGATTCCGTGTCAAACAGGCAAGACTTCAGGGTTGAATATACACCCCTTTCAGGCCCAGCCTAGATGACCCAATGCAGGGTTGGCAATTTGAGGCCACCAGACTGCATGTAGCCCTTGGCCGAACCTCAAAACCCAGCAGTTCAGATGTCTGGCAAGAGATACCTGTTCTTCCTCTGGCAGTCCACTGGGTGCGGACCAAGATGGACGGTAAGAAGGGGAAAAGTGGGGAGAAAAGACCAAGGGGCAGACCACTGCTGGCCTCCGATCCACCCAGCACCAGCATGTAACTCCAAAACAAGAAATGCTCTGACCCCTAAACAAGAGTATTTCCAAGACCAGCCTTCCCAAACCTGGTGTTCTCATGGTCCTTTGAACTACAGTTCTCATCAGCCACAGCCAGCCTCACCAATCATCAGGAATGCTGGGAATCACAGCTGAAGGCTTCTGGAGGGCATCAGGTTGGAGAAGGATGGACACAGGATCCCAGATAAACATCACTTTCCAAAGATCTCCAATATAGGGTACCAGTATCAGCATGATAAAGGTCTTAAGGAAGAACTGCACAGTGTTTCCCCCACCTGGACTCCTTCCTTCTTTCCTTTTATTTTGTGAAATGAAGTAGTTTCTACTCAGGGCATTGTGGTAGTCTTTCCAAACTTTCTGCAGCACCTGGGAAGGTTAACAGTCTCTTAAAGCAGTCAGAGAAAGCCAACTTCTTTAACCAGTATTACAACTCATGAACCTTAGCTGTGCTGGTGAAGGCTGATGGGACTTATAGGCCAAAAACAGCTGAAGGGCCACACCTGTGTTCTAAGGTACTCACAGAAGCATATGTGACTCTCCGATGCCTTCATTTACACTCACAGTACCCAGTCCTAAGTCACAGTCAAATCATCTCCCTCCACAGCTCAGAGAGATGTTATTAACACCTATCCCGTTTCGTACCCCTACCTCAGCCTCTCTTTTGGGGTGGGGAACCTGCAGCCCTTCAGACATGAATGAACTACTACCCCCATCATCCCTTGCATCTGGCCACTCTGCCTGGGGCTGATGGGATCTGGAGTCCAATGACATCTGGAAGGCTCACTGTTCCTTGATCCTGCTCTATTGCTTCCCAGAGGAGCCACTGTGTTCTCCCCAAAAGGCAAATACACTAACAAGCAGAAGTAGGCATAAAGCAGGGTGCGAGAAGTCAAGCTACTGCCCTCTTCATTATGGTACAAAACATGCAGTCTTGCGATGGCCATCAGATCTACCTGTGATCGGAAACTACATCAAATGTGACAAGACCCCTAGTCAGAAAGCCCTTCTGTGTAGCAAACCACCAGCAACCTGCAAACAGGTGGCAACCAAAGACAAAAAGACCAAACTTTATTGCCAATGTGATAAGAGAGTGCTATCACACCTCTCCGGGCCTTTCCAGTGTTCATGCTGCAATATGCTTGCAGGTGCAAAATCACCTACGATATTCCTTGTCAGGTCTGCATCCTACTTGTTGTTGTTAGTCGCGAAGTCGTGTCCGACCCATCGCAACCACATGGACAACATTCCGTCAGGCCTTCCTGTCCTCCACCATCCCCCGGAGTCCATTCAAGCTCACACCAATTGCTTCAAGCTCTCTCCATCTAGCCACCTCATTCTCTGCCGTCCCCTTCTTCTTTTGCCATCTACTGTTCCCAGCATTAGGCTCTTCTCCAGGGAGTCCTTCCTTCTCATTAGGTGGCCAAAGTATTTGAGTTTCATCTTTAGGATCTGGCCTTCTAAAGAGCAGTCAGGGTTGATCTCCCCTAGGACTGATCGGTTTGATCACCTTGCTGTCCGAGGGACTTGCAGGAGTCTCCGCCAGCACCACAATTCAAAGGCCTCAGTCCTTCGGCGCTCAGCCTTCCTTATGGTCCAGCTTTCACAGCCATACATTGCAACTGGGAAAGCCATAGCCTTGACTATACACACTTTTGTTGGCAGGGTGATATCTCTGCTTTTTAGTATGCTGTCTAGATTTGCCATAGCTTTCCTCCCCAGGAGCAAGCATCTTTTAATTTCTTGGCTGCAGTCCCCATCTGCAGTGATCTTGGAGCCCAGGAAAATAAAATCTGTCACTACCTCCATTTCTTCCCCATCTATTTGCCAGGAAGTGAGAGGATCGGATGCCATGATCTTAGTTTTCTTAATGTTGAGTTTCAAGCCAACTTTTGCGCTCTCCTCCTTCACCCGCATCCAGAGGCTCTTTAGCTCCTCTTCACTTTCTGCCATGATAGTGGTATCATCTGCATATCTGAGGTTGTTGATATTTCTCCCAGCAATCTTAATTCCAACTGGTGATTCATATAGCCCCGCCTTTCTCATGATGTGCTCTGCATATAAGTTAAATAGGCAGGGTGACAGTATACAGCCGTGCCGAACTCCTTTCTCAATTTTGAACCAATCAGTGGTTCCGTGTCCAGTTCTCACTGTTGCCTCTTGACCCGCATATAGGTTTCTCAAGAGACAAATAAGATGGTCAGGTACTCCCATCTCTTTGAGAACTTTCCACAATTTGTTGTGATCCACACAATCAAAGGCTCTAGCATAATCAGTAAAGCAGAAGCAGATGTTTTTCTGGAGCTCCCTAGCTTTTTCCATGATCCAGCGTATGTTGGCAATTTGATCTCTAGTTCCTCTCCCTCTTCAAAATCCTGCCTGTACTTCTGGTAGTTCTCGGTCCACATACTGCTGGAGCCTAGCTTGCAGGATTTGGAGCATCACTTTGCTAGCATGTGAAATGAGTGCGATGGTGCGGTAGTTTGAACATTCTTTGGCATTGCCCTTCTTTGGGATCGGAATGTAAACTGACCTTTTCCAATCCTGTGGCCACTGTTGAGTTTTCCAAATTTGTTGGAATATTGAGTGTAGCACTTTTACTGCATCGTCTTTTAGGATTTTGAATAACTCAACTGGAATACTGTCACCTCCACTAGCTTTGTTGTTGCTCAGACTTCCTAAGGCCCATTTGACTTCACATTCCAGGATGTCTGGCTTGAGGTCAGTGACCACCCTACTCAAGAGGTCAGTGAGCATCTTACTACTTCCATGAAAAAGCCACCCATGCAGTATTTCATTAAGCCGGCCACTGTGTGTTGAGCACTGCTGGAAGATCCTCCCGTTAAGACCTTGCAACATCCTACTAACGCTCGGTAGACAATCTCATTTCCTGAGATGACTGCACCGGGCCCCAGTGTCAGGTGGCGAAGGGGAAAGCATCACGTACCACACCATCCTGCCTTCAGCCAGGCTTTCAAGAAAACCACAGCTGCAAGAGCTGGGTTGCCACAATCCCCACCCTTCCCTTCTGAGGCTTGAAGAGTGTCGGGACTTTTGGGCTCATGGGGGGAAAGGCTAAGATAGTCTGTGTGACACAGTGGTTAAGGTGCTGGACTGGGACTGAGGAAGTCCCAGGTCAGCTGTGAAGCACTGACTATCAGCTTATCTACCCCCCAGGGTTGTTTGCAGGGGAAATGGAGAGGACAAATGTTCTGAAAGCCACCTTGTGTTCTTTTCAAAACCAAAAAGGTTGAATATAAAATGGAATACTTATAGAGTAGGAAAAAAGGGGGGTATGGCAGTTTGCTGGCTTAAAGGGGTTAATATCAGGCAAGGGCAGCCTGCCAGGAGGCCCAAATTCTTTCTGAGCAGGTAATGATGGGAAGGAATTGCAGCCAGAGGCCGCTTTTGCTTCTTTCAGGGCAGAAGTGGGTGGACAACCTTCAGGCCTCCGCATGTTGCAGGGCTCCACCTTCCATCATCCCTCTCACCAGCAGTTCAGCTAGCCAGGGCTGCTGGGAACTGCACCTGGGGGGCCACAAGTTGCCTACCTGTTTCTAAGCCCACAAAGGATACAATCCAATGAGAACTTCTGCTGCATAAACACCACTGGGGCCTGCACAAGTGGGACCATCCACTCAGTTATTGATTTTGCCTTTAATCCTCTTGTACAGAGCCCAAGGTAGCTTACATGGTCCTCCCCTAGTCCATTTCATCCTCCTAACAACCCTGTGAAGTAGGTTAGGCTGAGAGTCAGTGATGGGCCTAACATCACCAAGAGGGGACTAGATCCCACATCTCCAGAGTCCCAGTCTGAAACCCTAACTGGTGCACAACATTAACTCTCAAGTTCTTTTGGAAATCTGGTCATTTTGAAAGGAAATTCTTCTATCTTTCAACTGTGTGTGCAGCTGGGAGGGAGGGAGGGAGGCAGGGGTGGGGTGGGGTAGGGTAAACTGATCATCCCTGTTCTGGAGAATGCAGGTCCTGCAGGGAAAGGATGGGTGGCAGTAGGCTGTAAGGATAAGAGAGGGAACAAAAGGCACGGAGCCCTGAGTTTCCTGGAGGAAGAGTAGGATGAGCATCTAGTAAAAATCATAATTATCAATCCTTATGCTGGAATCAGCATCACCCAGCAAAAGAGCCACTGTGGTTGGCCAAGGAAGTGGAAGTCCAGAAGAAATGATGCTGCACTTTGCCACAGCCTTCACCAAACTGTCAGGCTACATCTCTCGTCCTTCTCAGTCACTGGTGCTTTTCAAAACCAAAAAGGTGCACAACTCCCATCATATGGGCCTGTTTCTTAGGGATGCTGGGAGTTGTAGTCTAACACAACCAGAGGGCACCAGGTCAGGCAGGGCAGGCTGCAGGAGAGATGATCCCCTCAACAACTCCAGTGCTAATGGTGCAGAGTGTCCCATACAGCCCACCCACCTTTCTTCTATGGAGCTTTGTCCTCACAACCTCCCAGTGAGCTGGTTGAACTGAGAGAGGCTGGGTTCAGACAATACAATAATCCACAGTCAAGAGTTACATATGGGCTGAGCATGGGTTGTTGTTAAACCAAGATAGTGAGGTTTTGCCTGAACCCAGCTAACAAACCATGGTAAGCAATCCATAGTTCATAATGCAACAGCAAGCCACGTGTTCTCTTGGCCATGGCTTGTTATCCTGGCCATGGCTTGTTAGTGCAGCTGGATTCAGGCAGCACAATAACCCGAGGTTCAACAACAAAACCTACGCAGAACCCTCCAGTGCAAGTTACTGTATTGTTTGAACCCAGCAAGTAACTTCTCCCTCCTGCCCAAGTACTACTCACTCCACTCTGCCCTCTAATCTTAACTGGGTAGGGATTTGAGATTTACGTCTTCTAAATCTAATGCCTTCATTGCCAATCTCATTTGCCTCTTTTAAGCATGATTGCCATACTAGAATGGCATGTACTGAAGATCACTTACCACTTAAAAAAATTTAAAAATGCAGCTCAAACCCTGTCCTTTTGCTCAGACAATCACGGGATGTTTCAAGAGACATGAAAGGGTGGGGTGTTCCTCACCCGTCCAGCTTCCCAACACTGCTTCAGCACACCATCTCAACAACAGTGGCCGCAAGCACAGCACGAGGGTACAACTGATGATTCAGGAGCATGTCAGCTCATCTGATGTGCCAGCATCTCAGCGTTGTGTCCTCAGAAATGCACTGCCCATTTGCTTACTTGGAAGCAAATCCCAGTGAAGTAGGTGTGAGTCGCTCCCAAGTAACTGCAGACTTAAGTAATCTTTTGGAGAACTAATCCACAAACAGGCATTTGGTGCTAAGTGCACTAGTGATTTCTATTTTGGGGTGAGTGCGCATGGTCAGTGGTGCTCACGGAAAAACCAGCCCCCTTGCCCAGCATACAAATATCTAAGTTCGGAGGTGGGAAAGGTCCAGTCTCACATGGACATCCACATCACCCCATCGCTGTTCCCCCAAACTCCCCTTCCTGCCTTCCAGATGCCAGCCCTCCTGGCTCGAGTTGTACGAGCCTCCCAAACACTGGGGCACATAAGCAGGGCTAGCCGGTGCCCTCGATTTCCCCCCAGCCCTCCTGTGTCAAGATGGGGAGCAGCTGGGGCTACCTCTCACGTCAGCACGGTGTGTTTCCAACAGTCAGCACAGGGCAGGGGACATGTGCTCTCAACACCTAACCCTCTGCACACTGCGCACATCCCAAAGGAAGGTGTTCATCTTGCTTTCCGGGCATTCTGCTCTTTGTCCAGCACATCCCAGCCCGGGGAGGGGGAACCCCAGGCTAAGATCTTGTCCCAGGGATCCCAGGGATCCTCCCCTATAACTGACAGGGGTGGGGGGATCCCAGACTAGGATGCCCCACCCCATTTCAAGGCTCTCTTACCAGATGCCTTCCTCTCCATCCCCGCCCCTCCCCCCCGCCCTGTGCCTGGATGGGGGCGGCAGGGCTAGCGTTGCCTTTGCCTAGCACACCTGGGGGCGGGGTTGGAAGGGAGGTTAGGAGAGCCCCTCAGCCCCCGGCCTCCTCCGCTCTGCCCCAGGCGGGACAGCCACTGTCCCAGCCTGCTCCCACAGAGGGTTTGGTGCGGATTCTCCAGCACACCAGCAGCTTTCTCAGGCCGGCCCGACCCCTTCGTCTTCTTTTCTCTCTCCCCAATTTCCCATCCCATCCACCCCATCCCATCTCTGGAACAAGAGCGGCAGGGCTGAGCTCCGATTACAGGAAATGCTTGGTTCCGAGCCTGTTGGGGGCGAGAGTGAGTGCAGAGGCGGGGGAGGGGGGAGGAAGGGGGGGCGCACGGAAAATCCTCCAGTCTCGCCTGCGGCGGGGCTGGGCGGTCGCCTTTCCTCCCGTGCTGCAGCAGCGCGGCAGGCGTCGCCAAGGACGGGGCGTGCAGGGTGGAGATCCTGAGTAACGGGAGCGGGGCAGGGCAGAAACGCACAAGGGGCAGGGGACGGTGCGGGTCTGCAAGCACTTAGCGGGCTTCAAGGAGGGAGCGGGCAGCAGGCCAGCCAAGGGAAGGGGGGCGTGATTAGGATTGAGCCAGGCGGAGTAGTGGGGGGGGCGGTTGTAAATTACAAGAATCGCAGCCAATTCAATCTCGTCCAGTCCGAGTTCATTTGCCTTTCTCGGCGAAGTTATCAAGAGTTGCCAAAGTGTCCCACACGTTCCACTTTGTGTGCGCCCCCCCCCCCACAATGTCCCCTCTCCACCTCCACAGAGGATCCCCCATTAATGGAGTTAGAGGAATAGAGTCGAAGTGCTCCTACTCCCCCCTCCCCGGTAAAAGAAGTGCCACATTGGCCAGCGCGCCGCCTTTTGCCTCGCCTTACCTCTGCTCTGCTGGTAAGTAAAACTCCACCGAGAAACCGAAGAAGCTGCCCGGGGGGCCGCGGAGCACCGTCGGCGCCTCGGCGTCCAGGTTGAAGCCGCAAGCGCAAAGCAGGCTGGAGAGGAGCAGGAGGGCCCGGGCAAGCATGGCTGGGCTCGAGGGTGGGGCGGGAAGACTCCCCGGCTGGACGGAGCTACGGACCGCGAGGAAAACCCCTGCCGGGCGAAAGAGGCTCCCTGCTCGCTCGCTCTTAGCCGTCTTCTTTCTCCAAGCCGCCCGGAACGTGAGGGCTGCGCGCCTCCCCTCTCAACTTGCCCGGGAATGACTCACAAAAGGAGGAGTCTCTCTTCCTCCCCCTCGACGGGACGGGGGTGGGCAGGATGGATCTCATTAAACTGCCAGCGCTGGGAACTCTGGAAGGGAGCCAGGAAGCGCTCGGATGGGGAATATTCGTACGAAAGTTTGGCGATCCAGAGACAGAGAGATACTGGGATTAACGAGAGGAAGGGCAGGGATAACACTGGCGATCTTCTCTCAAAAGAAAGACCAGCATGCGAGAGCTGCAATCGACTTGTTTTTCTCCCTTTACAAAATTGATGATGGTGATGTCACGCTGAGGGTTTCCTTCCTTCAAGAAAGTCGAGCAATTTCGTACAAGTTTGGGGTCGAAAAGGTTCGTTTTGACCGGTTGCCCCGCCTTGAACATGCACACCAAGGGAAGTGAAACGAAATGTACACCCAACCAAGTCAAGGCTTCAAAGTATAAAATGAAAATCGGGCGCGCCGTGTTTGAAAGAGACGCTTACTTCGTCTCTTCCAGGGACACCTGAAATCCAAGCCGGCCGAATGCTGCGTCGGTCTCGTAGAAAGATGGCTCTGGCGACTCGAACGACTCTGCTGAAGCCGATCCGTTTACGGCGGCATCCTGTTTCATTTCTATATTGCCCCATAACCAAAGCTCTCCAGGTAGTGCCCAATGGGGCTTAGGCATTGTCTGCAAAGACGGTAAGCCCCACTGATTTCCATGGGGCTTGCTCCCCGGTAAGTGGGCACAGGATCACAGCCTTTCGGCTCCTCCCCCTGCCTTTTCCCGAAGAGGCATTCCCTGAGTTAAATTCTCCAGCCGCGCTGAGCAATGCCTCCCTTATACCGAGTCAGGCCATGGGGCCACCCCTTGGCGGGCAGCAGCAATTCTCAGCACCGAGTTATCAGAGCCCTTCCGGAGGTACATCTGGGATCATCCATTCTGTTCCACCCTCTGTTGAATTAAGGGTATCCAGACCAATATAAGGGAGTAAGAGCCCTTGAAAACAATGGGGCTTTCTTCAGAGTAGACATGAATTCCATGAACTGTGTCAGACTGAGAGCTGGCAAGATTTGGACCTAATCAATCAATCAATCAATCAATCTGTCTTTCTATTTATTAGATGTACACCCAGCTTTCTTTTTACAATGAACTTAAAGCAGCTTGCATCATTCTCCTCCTCCTGCTTGCCATCTTTTCCCCACAAGAACCCTGTGAGGTAGGTTGGGCTGAGAGTCTGGCTGGCCCAAAGCCACCCAGTGAGCGATATGGCTGAGGAGGGATTAGAACTCAGATCACCTGAGTCCCAGTCCTGTGCTCTTAAACACTACACACCCTATATTATTAGGATGGCATACAATTACACACACACGCACACACACACACACACATTCAAAAACAGATGAACTTCCTTAGGGATTTCTTTGGTTCAGAAACCATTAAAAAGAAAACCCACAGAGGCTTTCTTGTGCTTGATGGAAGTTCACATCAGAATCCTCAGCAAGCAGGCTGGCAACATCTGGTGGAAAGCAGGAAGGAAAGACACACTCTGCACATGCTTTCAGGCACTCTGTTTTGCACATTCCAGGACTGAACCCCTCACTCAAATGAAGTCTTGTTTCAGCTAAAGGAAGCAATTTGGGAAGGGAAAGAAGGTGGGCTGCTAGTTTCAACCTGGAATCCTTGTTTATCCATTATCAAAAATTTATCTCAAAGGAGAGCTGAAGTTGGTAGCTAATGTGGAGCCTCCTCTCCTGTCACTAAACTCTACCTATGTTAAAAAAGATCCTCTGTATGGGTAGCTGGACTGTCGGGGTTCAGGTTCTGTCTCTGCCTCCCGCAGCCTGCTGCCCTCTCTTTGCATTCAGTTTCATACCCCATCATCCCAACAGTTATGGAGACTTCCCCTGCTTGGTGCACTTGAGATATGCTGGCCTGCAACTCCTGCTGATTGCTGGGAGAGATGAAGGAAGCTGCGATCCAATGCAGCTGAAGGGCAGAAGGGATGGGGAGGGTTGCATGGCCATGGCCATCCTGGCTGGGGATGATAGCAACTGCAGTTGGAAGAAGAGCAAGTACCCCCATTTTCATGGGAGGTGTAGCAAGGTATAAAAGAAGGCTCAAATTACAGGGGGAAGAGAGAAGGCCTAGTCTCTCTACTTTTTGTAAAGAACTGCCTTTGCCATTGATATTTTTTAGAAGGTTCCGTGAATCAGGGATGAGGATTGGGATTTCCACTGAGCGCTCTCATCTTTTCTGCCACAATTCAAACCCCACTGAGACAGACATCTGAACTTGTTACAGATGAGTCAGCTCACATCTGTGCTCCCAGTTTGTCTTCCTTGCTTCTCAATTCGGCCCCAGAGCACTGGTGTTCCTCATCCCTCAGCTACTGTCTTTAAAAGGCGCTGTGGAAAGGTTATTTGGTTAAAGTCGGAAGGAGGCAAAGGATGGGGTTTGTAAATTTCAGTGCACCCCACCATGTTTCCCTATCATGTAACACCAGAGACAGACACCTGATCACCACCATGGCTTCTGGAGATCATCCGTGTAATTCCTACACCCCTAGTTTCTTCCCCACCCACTGGCCATTGTTCATCCTGAGATTGGCATGAAAAGTCAACATGCACCACCAGACAAAACTATTTTCCAGGTTTCCAGCTCATTCCCAAATTACCATCAGCTATTGAGTAATAGGGTTTCTTTGGTTCTGCACAATTGTCAGATGAGTTTAAGGGGTTTTTTTGTTTTTGTTTTTTGTCCAACCCATGTTCTGTGCGACAGTGCAAAATTACCATGTGGGTTGTTGTTCTTTTGTTTCAGTATTAAAAAGATGCAAAGATTTATATGGAGAGAAGCATTGTTGAGAAACGCTGGGAAGACCCACTTCTTCACTGTATGAACGAAGAACTTGGTACTGATTCAGTAGCTATTAAATGGAGCAGATCAGATGTGCTAGGTGCTGTAGAACATTACCTCACTGCTAACACTCTTTTCCTCCTTACACTCATATCTGATGGCCTGGCCTGACAGCCTATTTATCTGATGCCGTTCCATGAAACCCGGTGCCACAATATGCTCATCAGTTTCAAGGTGCTACAAGCACTCTTGGCTGCTATGGCCACAAGAGACAAATTGTTATTCCCCCACCCCCAACTCGAGGAGGAGGAGGAGGAGGAGGAGGAGGAGGAGGAGGAGATGGTAGTGACCAGAGTCCATGTCCAGAAATCTTAAATGCTTCAATTCAAAAATGGATTACAGAGGAGCCAGAAAGCGAGGCATGAGTTTTATCAAAGGGGGAAGAGTCAGGTAAAGTCAGTGACAGGGGATGCTGGGTACTTGGGAAAGGTGGATGCTCCTGGTTGTTTGTTCCATTTTGTGTGCACTTGGCAGGCTAGTCAAATAAAGAGCATTAACACCTGGGTATCTTGGGACCAAGTCCCACCACTTCCATAGTCCTCTTGTACACCCTTCTCTTTCTCAGCCGAAGTTCCCCAGGCAGTAGAACGAAATAAGGGCAAGCTAAATCACAAAAGCTTATTATGGAGATGAGCAAATTCAACAACAGTATAGCTGTAAAGTTTGTAAACTGTAAAGCTTGCCAACCTTTTAGTTTGAAAGCAATGCAATGTGGAAATGAATGGTTGCTCAGCCTTTCCCAAGTCTTTGCTTTGTTACTCAGCAGAGTGAAGTAGAGAAAGCAGGGAAGTCCCAGTCCTGGGTCAACAGCAGGCACGGGCAACATTGGTCTCAGCCTCCCCACAGCCAGGCAGGCCTTTGCCTGCTTGTCCGTCCTTTCCAGGCAGGCCCTGGGGTAGGGTGGAGGCAAGAGGCAGGTAGGCAGGGCCTCTGCCTCTACTCTGGCTGAGCTCATGGAAAAGAATGGCCCCCTGCAAAGTTACAAAACATTTGCTTAGGCAAAAGCCTTGGAAAGCATGGCGTGATCATAATAAATAACTCCTTGCCCGGTGAAGGTGAGAATAATAACACTTGTCTACCCTAGAGGACTGCTCTGAGGTTTGCTGAGATATTCAGGAAAAGTGAAATGTGTGCTATCAGTGCAAAATATCAGGACTGAGAAACCGGCGAATCTCAGCTTTGAGAAAGGCACTCTGTGCACACAGAGGGGTCATGTTCTCCTTTCTCTTCCTCCTCCTCCTACCAAGACCAAACTCATTAAAAACCAGTTGTGAGATCATATCCCAGGTAGGATTAATCCCTGTGTGGGAGCATCAGAAGACCATGTTTTCCCATGCTGCTTTGCTCCAGGGTCAGAAGGTGGGTCACGGCAGGTGTGCTTTGACTGGGCACCTTGCAAAGGCTAGAAACTCTCTCTCACTGCTCTGATTTCTCCCAGCTTGATTCTCCCTCATCTCACGTTTCAGGCTGAGGGAAGAGCGGTCTGTTGCTTCTGTCCCCCTCAGGAGCTGCTTGCTGAGGGGAGATTTGAACCAGAAGCTCCCTGCTTGTGGGGCATCCTGTGAGCTGCTGACTCTCTTCAAGGTAATCTTGACAGTGAAAAGGTAATGCAGGGAGAAGCAGGAGTGGTTACACATGGAAATGGGCAGGTTGGGGCTCTCGGACAACTCTCCCTCCCTCTCCCCCTCAGCTGGTCTCCTTTCTCCCCTTGTCAGCAGCTGCTCTTGCTGCTGCTGCTGCTCCTCCTCCTCCTAGCCATCACCACCTCTGGTGCGCTGGACAGGCAGGAAGTCCTGGGGCAAGCAGGCAGTGGCCACTGCTTCTCACCCCACTGCTGCCTGGGCCACGGTGAGAGGCAGGTCAAGAGCAGGTTGCTGCAAGAGTGAGGAGGAGCAGGGCGCATCTGGTGGGGATGTGGGCCCTGGGCAGGTACTCAGCTACACGCTGTGTATCCTCGACGCTAGTCCTGGCTTTCCCAGAGTCCGAAAGAGTGATAACCTCAGAGGACCCAGTTCTGGGCACCAACACAATAACATCCTGGCTGCTCTGCGCCCCTAGCTGGTTCTGGGGACTCACTGGGGAGGGGCCGGCATTCTGCACATGTCTTCAGATGCGAACTTCCTCACCCTGGCTTAAGAAGGAAATGCCTTGGAACCAGGGCAATGCTCCTTCCCCTCAATTCCAAGTAATCCCCAGCAGAAAACCACCTTTGGACTCAGAGCAAAGGTTTCTAGGACATAACGCACCGTTTCAGTGCAGGCGATTGAGAAACTGTCCTGGACGTGCTTCTCTCTGGCTAGGAGCCTGAGTAAGTAGGCTTGTAGCTGCTTTTGCCATGCCTTTTGTGCAGGAGTGCAGAACCGCAGGCCTGGGGGCCCAAATCCAGCCTAGAGACCTGCAGATGGCCAACTTCCTTTCCCAAGATGGCCCTCTCTCTTGCAACCACAAATCATTTGGGCTTTCCCAACTTTTGTGCATTTCCTTGCCATCACCACCGCCCGCCTTTTCCAAGAAATGCTCCTGAGGCTGAAAGTGGTGTTTTTGTTTGAGCTTCTCCCAAAACTGTATTCAGCCCTTGAGCAGAAGGAAGTCTGACACTCCTGTTTTGACAGTCGTGTGGCAGGCAGTAATTCAAGTGGAGCAGCTTTTCTAGCTGTGGAGACAAATATTTCTTTGGCTGAATTTCTGCCTATTGGGTAGCTGTTAAAGGTGTCCAATGATATTAAAGTAACAACCAAAGTCGGAGGGGTACAAATGAGCCCCCACATCTCTTTATGAATCAGTTCATAGCCCCACCGTCTCCATTCCTTTTCCAAATGCTAATACCAAAGTCAGGAGTTCTGGCTCCAAGCCCCACCTCTGATTATTACTGGAATGGCCCCCACATCTCCAAAAAATATGCTGGGAGCTCCTTTGGGGCATGATTGTGTGCTGCTCACATTTAGGAGAAGTGATTTCATTCATTGTTATTATTTATTGATAATGGGCCATCAAGAGCCCTGGTACTTTGCAAGAAGGATGAATGTTTTATTGATACAAACAAGTTCCTGACTGTCATGCTGCAGCATTGGCTAAAGGCATCTGCCCCAAAGAAATTACAATCAGATATCCAGGTCTGCACATGCTGGCAGAACCAAGGCAGGTATAACACCGTAGAACAAGTCAGCATAATTTGGGAACTGCAACGTATCCAGGGGCAGCCCAAGACACTGGCTTGTGGTAAAGAACAAGATGTTGTCCCCTCCCCAATCTATACAGAAAACAGGACTGGCCATTTTGCCATACTCCACCATACCTGAAGGTTTCATGTGAGCTTGGGGAGTGGAGGCACATGCATGGCCTGGAGCTCCCTCCCCTTCGCCACCACCTCCTGGCATCTACTTCAGATGGCTGCCTCACTCTGCCTAAAGAAAGGGCCATGCAAGAATGCAGTGGCTCCTAGTGGCTCAGTAACTCTCCTGCCATGGTGCCATCCTGCTCTGCCTATCTGGGCTGCAAAAAAGGAGGTTTCCCAGTCTGTAATCCCACCACTGGATGATCTCTTTACATCTCCAGAAACAACAGGAAAGAAGGGAAGGTGCAGCTGCTCCTGCATGTGCCTTCCTTAGCCTTGCCTTCCCCATCACCGCAGCAGTTGTTGGAGCAAGGGAGGGTGGCAGGACTGGGAGGAACACAGGTCGGAGCAGCTGGGCCTTCCCTCTTTTCAGGAGCTGGAAAAGGATGTACCTGCTCTACAATGCATGCAGGGTTCATTTTGGTAGCTCCCATCTTAAGCAATTCTGCATTGCTTCAGTCAGTGCAGCCTCACCCAACCAGACAACCTTCAGATTCCTAGCAGTCTTGATCATTGGCCATGCTGCCTGGGGCTGATGGGAGTTGAAATTCAAAATATCTAGAGAGCCCCAGGTTGGGGGAATCTTAGTAGATGGCGTGGAAGGCATGTTTCCACCCAGAGGGTAAATTTTACGTGTCCTGACCACATGGCACAAAACACCATTCTTTCCATTGTTGTCATTAACCACATTAACCTCCCACCTCCTCTCCAGTGAAGTCAGCATGCTGTACCTGCTTGGGTTTCTCTACTTTAGCCTTACAGTACTGCTGTGACGTGGGTTGGATGACTTGACCGTCCAAGGCCACGCACTGGCTCTGCCCTGCCCACAAAATGAAATCACTACCCTACACTGATTTTCTCTATTCCCCATTTGTGTATATTTCTGCAACTAAGTGAAGAAGAACAACTTAATATCAGCATTAAAAATTCAGCTCTCAAAAGGAAAAGGAAGTTTCCAGGCTGTATGGCTCTGTTGGGTGGTTATTATATCTGTTTAGGTTTTATGGATCGTGCCTGGCTAATGTAATGGGTTATTGACCACAAATAACCCTGAGTTCATTTCCACCCCCCACAACAAATCATAGTTTTTTTCCTGACTTGTTCCTGGTTCACAACCCATAGTTAAACCATTGAGCAGGGTTTGCACATAATGGCTATCCACAATTCAGTGACAATCCAAACTCAGTACATACTCTGGATTGTTGTTTCATGTGAACCAAGTCACTGTCATGCTTATTCTCATTTGGATGCAAGAAAGGACAACTGTGGTTACAGTTTAAACATCCTGGCCCAGATCTAGAGAAAGCCAGTGGTGCTTAATACCCGTTGAAATCAATCAGACAAGTTAGCTCAATCTGTAACCACTGGCCATGCTGGCCAGTTGAGGGAGTAATCTCAGTCACAGAGACCTAAGAGTGACTTCTCGTATCTGCATTGGTGCCTTTTATTCCCGGGAGCCAGCAGCTGTTTAGCTACAACCAAATGCATCAACAGACATGTGCTTGACATGAGACAAGCAACTGTGATGTGGCTGTTATTTCTGTAACCAACACTGCATGCAGTGTCTGGTGTTCTCTGCTGCCTTCCCATATGACCTGATAAAAGAATTAGCTGTAATGCAAAAGTCTGTCCACTCCTACACTGTGGTGTAGTGGAACAGGACTCACAGGGTTGGAGCACCTGGACTTAACCTGCACTACCCCTCACACTATTGTGTGATGCTTCTCAGCTTAGCTGAGCATGGGGGAAAGGAATTTTCCCAGCACCAACCGATTGTTCCTTTTCCTACTGAGATGTATTCCAAAATGATTCAGTCCTGAATGGGCAATTATGCCCCATTTGCTTCAGAAAAGACCTATTTCTGATGGTGAAGAAATCTGCAGGAGATGACACAAAATAACAAATACCTGCCTGTGTTCTTGGCCTCTCTCTGGGGACTGCCATGACAAATGCTGGCACTTCAGTATCTACCGCTGCTCTCTACACCAAATGAAACAAGCCCTCCCTACCTCACCCCAGTAGTAGTAAAGAGGAGGGGGAGGGAGGGGGGGAGGGAGAGAGATTTCCTGCATATGTTTGGCAGAGTACTCCTCAAGAGCAATCTCTTTTCATCAGATTTTGCACACACCATGCTTACATTGGTGCAAACAGCTGTGATTAACTTGCATCACAGTTGCATGTGCACAAGAATGTCCTTTGGAGGCACACAGAGGCAGGAGCATGATGTTTGTCCATCTCCATAGTGTTGCACAGAGCTTAACTTTCCACCTTTTTCTTTGGTGTGCTCTCTTGTAAATATCTGGCCTGGCATGAATGGCTTTATTTTCCAAGTCCCTTTCATTCATTCCAAAAGTTCTGTTTTCTTTTATTTCAACTGTCTCCTCTTCCACCAAATGCTGGACCTCTCTTTCTCTCCCCCACACCTATTTCACTGTTCTCGAGAACTATGGCTATCAACATATGCTGTTCCATGCTTCACCACTAGGGGTCAGCTTGAGCTGGCAACGTGCTATAGGGTGCCTATTTAAGCAGCGCCCTGGTTTCCATTTGGGGTTCAGGGTGTGGTAGATGGCACTGAACTCTAGAGGTATTCAGAGACCGCTCCACGGCTCAGTAAGAACCAGTGATGCTCAGACATCCCAGGAAAACCATGAAAGTGATACATTGCAGAAATTTCAAACGAATGTTTGTCTCTATGTGCAAACCAGAATCAGAGTTGAAATTCATTTATTTTAGGAGTAATAAAACTATAATTACTTTAAGATAAAATTTTCAAATATTGTCCTGCAAAGCTTCCTAGGTTGATAAAAAATGTACAACCCCTCACTTCCTTGAGGACCAGTCACATGTATCACTGATTTGCTTGATGGTGTGTGGATAACTGGCTCTATTGAAATGCCTTCTGCTTGAAGTGCTAGGAAGCTATGCAAGGGGCTCATTCACATATGCAAATCACCATCTGAGAGGCCTTGAAGCTAAATAAGATAGAAACATGCCCATGGAATTCTGCATTGCAGAGTGCCTAGTGTCCAATTATCCACTTGCTGAAGAAAAGCTGTGAGTGACTATGTTCTTGCTACAATAAGTTTCTGGCCCTCAGGAAAAAACTGGTGCCTTGAGGCCAACATAGCAGGCTTGGAGAGGCCATTGTGGCGGGGGGGGGGGGGGGGGCTTGGGGGGGGGGGGGGGGGGGGTGCTTTGGAGATGGGATTGTGGCACTTGGCTAAGCAGTTGCCAGTTCCCCTGCTGCCTCAGAGAAAAATGGTCTCAGGGGAGAAGAGAGAAGTCATTCCTTAGAAGGAATCTGCTTGCAGGGAGAAGAAATGATGGGTGATTAGAGAGATACAAACTGCAGGGGAAAGAATTTTCCCAGCAAAGATATACTGTTCTCTAGAATAACGTGAAGAATTCTAGGTTGGGTTGGTTTTGAATGGTCGATAAGTCCCACAAGCTTTACCAAAGGCCTGCTTCTGGTAGAGATGAAAACTGTTAGACCTGATTTATTGATATGAATCAGCTCGCCTGCTTGAATTTTGGGTCATTGCTTGGGGGCCTGGCTGTGGGGCCTGTCATGGTAAGAGCCTGCACTTCAAAATTTACCACTATGCCATGGGGCATATACAGCACTGAGTATATAGATCACTTGCTACCTAATGCAGGATGTCCCTAAGGGTGGCATCTGTATTGTAAGACTGCAGAGTAGACGAGGCAAGACCCTTTCATAAAGAGAGTAGGAGAGAGATCTGTGGAAGATCCGAGGAATCACAAGCCAGTTAACTTTATGTCTGTTCTCACTAAATTGACAGAAACTATTATTAAGCATAAAGAGTCTTGCTAAAGAAGATTCAGCATGGCTTCCACAAAACTAAGGCACTTTTCACTAAGCATTTACAGTTCTTTGAAAGTATCAGGGTGATCCAGTAGATGTTCTTTTCATGCATTTTTAAAAGGCTTTGAAAAAAGTCCCTCACTAAATACACCTGAGCAAGATGGGATGAGTCGAGAGAGAGACCAGCTATGGATTTGCAACTGCTTAAAGACCAGTTCGAAAGCATGCAAATACAAGTAGATAAAAAGGCACCACTTCAGTGGGCAAGTAACAGCGTTCCGTTCCTGCACTTCGGTGTTTAATCATGCCGGCCACACAACCATGGAGACTGTCTGCGGACAAACGCTGGCTCCCTCAGCTAGGAAATGGAGATGAGCACCGCCCCCTAGAGTCAGGCATGACTGGACTTAATGTCAAGGGGAAACCTTTACCTTTAAAGAACAGGAAACAGAAATTAGCAATAAATGGACAGTTCTCACAATTCAGAGATGTAACTGTAGGGTCCCCCAACTATATGTACCAAGGCTGCTACTTTCTAACTTATAAATGAACTGGAGTTATGGAGCAAGTCATGAGCTGACCAGGTTTGTGGATGATACCAAAATATTGTGTTATGTGAAAATCAAAAATCAGGAAGACTGCAGAAGGATTTTTCCAAACCTTTTCATAAGTAAGTTCAATCTAAGTAAGTGTTGAACAGTGCATGCCAGATTCAAAATATTCTAACTTCCCCTATACACTGATGGGATTTGGTTTGTTGCTGGTAACCAACCAGGAAAGCTTTTTTGGTTTTGTGGAGGATAGTTGAATGAAAACATGGACCAGCTGTGAAAAGGCAAATTCCTTATTAGGGATTGTTAGGAAATGGATCAACTATAAAACTGTCAATATTGTAATGCTTCTGCAAATCTACAGGGTTACTACACTTGTTATAGAGCTGGAAAAGGTGCAGAAAAAGTCATGAAAAATGGTCAGGGGGCTGAAGCAACTCCCTCAAGAGGAAAAGTTACAATGTTGAGTCCTTTTCTGAGCTTAAAACAAAGGTGAGCAACCGACATGTATGAAGGCAGGTATGGTGGAAAGACAGGGACACATTTTCTCGCTCTCTAGGAGCAATATTAGAAACCAACATCATCCATTGAGGAGGAATGTTTATAATTCCAGTTTCTGGAGAACACCAAGAAGATGAGAGGGTCATTGAACAGCTGTCCATTTTTGGGAATCCCCGTGGACACAAGATGCTCTACTAAATGAAAAGCCTTTGGTCTGATCCAACCAACATTTTGTTTTGTTCTAACTCAGACTTCCCCAGCCCAGTACCTTTCAGCTATTTGGGATTTCAGCTCCCATCAGTTCCAATAATCATGGCCAATGGTCAGGAATGCTGGGAAGAATAGTTCCACACACCTGGAGGGTTCCAGGTTGGGGAAAGCTGATACAAAGTCCTGCTTCCCATTGATGAGGTAGGCCCGGCTGTACCACTTCCAAATGCAGCTAAAGGTAAGCATAATAGCAACCCCCTCCAAAAACAAAGTAAAACAAAACACCACCCCCACCATGTGAATGAAAAAGGCTGTAGCCTATGCCTCTCTCCCTGACAGCAGTGCTTTCTATGATTAAGGGTGCCTCCCCTCTCTTTCTCTGTGAATATCAGTTAACTGAAGTCCAGACCTGCAGTCAGCAGTGATACAGTCCAGGCATGGGTTTACCATCCCTCTAAGAACCAGGCCAAATATAGGCAGCTTAACTTACAGGGTCTGACTTCTGTCTCATGTATGGAGGCCAAAGGCAAAAGGGCACATCCAGATGCCAGCTGAGCACCCCTTCTTGGTGTCTGTGACCCCTGAGACAACCCACAATACCTGGCAACAGATCAGGGTGACCATAAGTTCTGCAGAGAGACAAGTTGCCTGTTTCAAGAGCTGCCCAGTCCAAGCTTGGCTTAAAGAGGAGGAAGGCTAAGAAACCGGGTGAGCAGGGTCTCGATGTTGTCTATGCACAGTTAGACCCTGGACAGCAGACTGAGTGGGCGGGCACACTGGTCTTTCCCATGATGGTGAGAAACACTCTATTTCTATTGACGCTATTGTAAATTCCTTCTCCTAAATGTGCGTCTATCTCATCCGTTCAATCAGATGGAATGTAACTTCTTGTTGTATGCCGTCAAGTCATCTCTGACTTATGTGAGCCTAGGAATGAAAGCCCTCCAAAGTGTCTTGTCCATGACAGCTCCATTCAGCTCTTTCATTTAAGGCTGTGGCTTCCTTCGTGTAGTCAATCCATCTCATATCCTATCTTTTTTCTCTTCTGCCTTTGACTTTCCCTACCATGATTGTTTTCTCCAGGGAGTCTCACCTTCCTGTGATGTGCCTGAAGTATGGCAGCCTTAGTTTTGTCATTTTTCCTTCTAGGAAAACTTCTGATTTGATTTGATTTGATCCAGGAACCACCTGTTCCTCTTTCTGTCAGTCCAGGCAATTTGCAAAGCAAGTGTAACCTGATGTCCTCTTCTAACTTCTGCTTTGGATGATGCAATGCCTCTCTTTGGGTGGTACGTGGCTGTTTACCCTACACAAGAGGGTTCAAAGACCTGCAGTGCCAGACACATGCAGGCACTAACACTGGAAGAACACAAAAGAGGCGTCAGGGCTGGAGTCTGCTGGAAAGTTATGACTTATTTATTTGTCCCATGAATATCCCCTCTTCCTCCAGGAAGTCCAGACTCAGCAGCTTATATGGCAATAATGGCCAACTTTTTTTGGCAAGGCAGCCCAAGCTGAGGCCAGCATATGAGATAATGTGACTCCAACATGCGAAGTGGTACATGCGCAATCCTCCCTCTGAGGGCCTTTTGAAATGTTTGTCTCGGGTGGGTTGAGTCGAGGATGAGGCAGAAGCGCAGCTCTGCTCTGATGTCACAACACACGCCATTCTGCATGTTGTTCCCGCACAATCCTCAAACAATCTAGTTGGGCTGAAATTTCTTGATATTCAAAAGTCTAAGAGCACAAAGAACTTCCCAGGCCAGACTTCCCCAAGCTTTCCTGGAGCTGTGATCAACTCTGACTCCCAACATCCCCCAGCTGGCACAGGCTGGTACACATTGTTTTCCAGCACAGCCAGAGCACCAGGCTGGGGAAGGCTGTTCTGGATGATGGTCTGACTCTTAAGACTGTGTTTATATCCCGCATTTCAGGCAAATTTGGCTCCTAAAACAGCTGACAATAATAATTATGGGTATGTAGCTTTATTTGTCACTTGCACTTTCATCCGGTCACACTGGAAGTTAGGGATGGCCTTGGGCTCACACTGCAAAGGCACTGCAAACTTAATACTCAGAAATCTTCAGGTTGCTTTGAGCACAGGGCTCAGTGTTCAGCCACCCTCTGTCTGCCATTCTTCTCCCCCAAATTAGCTTCATCTTGGGCCAAGGGGAGTAGTTGTAAGGGAAGCGTCGGCAAGAACATCAGGTAGCCACCAAAGCTCTCTTTTAGTGCTCAGTGACATTCCTGGGGCATGTGTATCTTTTTAGCAGAGGCTGATGAAAATGGACAAAAGGCTGTGCCACTAATTGCTGAGATGATGCTCAGAACTTCATTTCCACCAATTAAGAAGGGCCCCTCTTAATGGTCTTACAGTGGGAGGCTGGA
This sequence comes from Varanus komodoensis, assembly GCF_004798865.1. Taxonomy (NCBI): domain Eukaryota; kingdom Metazoa; phylum Chordata; class Lepidosauria; order Squamata; family Varanidae; genus Varanus; species Varanus komodoensis. The sequence goes on from NW_025335954.1 coordinate 8,364,452, forward strand.
CCGAGTCATGGGGGCCACTTTGTCAAGGGCAGGGCACATGTGGACCAAGCCATGCTCTGCTGATCTGCTGAGAGGGCCCCAGACTTCTGCCCAAATTGCTGATGTGAATGCACCACTACTTGATGGAGGAAGACTGAGCTGTAGGCAGAGGAGGGCTGCACGGGTGTGAGCAGGGAGCCCTTGCTGGTGGGAAGGTAGTGTGGAGGAGCGGCAGTGGTAGCCATCAGTTGGAGCTGGGTATTCTTTCAGCTCAGGAGGGTGGAGCAATCACCTTGCAAGGTGCTGCTTCCCAGTAACCTTTGATTCCCTTGCTGCAGGCAGGTCTGGGATTTTCCTGCAGGCCTTCAGCTCTACTCCTCTGTTCCCTCTCTCGTACTTGCTGAACGAAAACACTGCCTCACTTGTCTGACGGTAGGAACGGCACTGCCGCACGCCCTGATTGTGGGCTTTGTGAAGGCAGGCGCCCTAATTGCATGACTCAGAGAAACTCTGTCTCAGTATATTTATTTATTTATTTATTTATTAAAACATTTTTATGCCGCCCCATTCGCCGAAGCCTCGGGGCGGCTTACAACATAGATAAAACAAGTTAAAATCCATATATGCTGCGTCTCTCACACGAGGGGTGCTGAACTGTTTCCAGCCCAGCTTCCACATCCCATTTTGTGGAAGCTCTCAGAGGCTGCATCCCAGTGCTGACTGGGACAAACTACCAGAGTAGTTTAGCTTAAACCTTTTCCTGCTGATCAGAGCCTTAGGAGAGGCACGTCAGCTTCTAGGGTAGGGAAAAATCTGGCACAAATCTGGGAGAGCCCCACATGCTCAGTGGTTGGGGGAAAGGGGTCAACACCTTTGGGGGAATGCTGCAAGGCCAAGCCGGGACACCCAGAGATCTGGATTTGCTTTCCAGGCCTGAGGTTATGCAGCCCTCTGGTTAATTGTGTTTGATCAGCTTGTCCACTGCAATTCCGCTTTAGGGACATCTGAAGCCAGTGGCCATGCCCCCCACGCTAGTGTGGCATTCTCCACGGCACCTTTACTGGACAGGTGTGGGGCTGACGAGGATGGAAACAGTGGATAGTTTGATCAGGAATGCTGACTTGATAGGTCGATTTGCTTGATCCGGTCCACCGAAAGGTGATGAGTGGAGAGGGAACAGAGCTTTCCTTTGAGGATTTTCCCAACTAAGTTGGTGTCCCTGAAAGCTGGCCAACTCAGGCAGGCTGCCTGTAAGCCAGCCCTGGCTGCTGTCCACGTTCACTCGAGTATTCCGTTGCGTTACGGGTGCTGCTCTTTGTGTATCAAAGTGACAACACTTCTCTTCAAATAACAACATTGTCTCTTGATTAAATATAAGCTAAAGCATAACAGAGCCATTCAGTCAGAGAATCTATCATAAACATGAGCGGCCACACACCCAAGAGTCGAAGCCTCTCAAAGCTGAGGTTATAAAGAGCTGCTTAACTTTGTCTGCTGGGTTCCCCTGATCTTGCCTATCTATGCCTTCTGTTTAAATCTTTGCCTGCCCTCTCTCAGGCATTTGGCTGCCCATCTGGAAATGCTCCAGCAAGCCATGTGGACTTTTGCAATCCTACTGCAGAAGAAAAGCCACCGTGTGCCTTGATTTCCCCTTCCATCTGTCGTGGAACCTTGATCAGGGAATTCTGGCCCTGCACAGCTGCTGGTCAATTCATGGGTTGATTCTGAGGGTTATATACAGCTCTGGATCACCCGGGTTCTATACAGCCTGGGCAGACTCTTAAGACATGCCTGCAGCAGGATCTTCTCCTAGATCTTGGACTGGCCCAAGGTGTTTTGCTGCCTGAAGCAGAGCAGCAAATTCCCCACCCCCATGCCACTTGGCTCGCAATGGACAAGGCCCATGGCCATTCAGTTATTTTGGTAGCAGAGGCCACACTCGCACACTCCTCTCCCATTCAGGGTGGTAAAAAGCAGCTTTTTGACATTAAACATCAAACAGTTTGCTGCCCTTTCAAAGCACTCAGAAGGTGCTACTGGAAGTGGATGCCTCACTCTGCCTAATGGAGCAAGAGTGCAGGATCCCTTTCACCCCAAGAGCCCAAGATCACTCAGTCCAAGAGTGCAGCCCAAAGGTCAAGTTCTGGAAAGACAGTCATGCTCTAGAGCAAGGTCAGGTTCGGGAGGATGGGTGCGGGTACCTGGGAAGGCTGGGTCAGGCTGGAGACGAGAATGGAGGCAGGAACAGGTAGGAGCGGTCTGGAGCTGGGCAGGTGAGGCAATGCGGAAAGCCTTCAGGCTGCTCTCCAGGGCTTCCACTGCACCGTCACAGCCCCACGGCGGCTTCCTGCAAGCCTTTGCAGGGGTGTTCTTGGGCTTCTGCTTCTGATCGTGGCAGCCTGGTTCTGCTCACTGAATTACCAGGGTTTTGCCACAGCATGTCTCTCCGCTGCTTTGCCATTCCCCTCTAACCCTCACCCCATCCTTTTAACCTTGCTGCTATCAGCACAGTAATGATCTGTACCAGAGAAAACGTTAGGGCCAGCTGTGGTAGGAGCTGCAGGGCCTGGCAGGAAATAGCAGATGGATTTTCTGTTTGTATACAAATCCCTCAGCAAGCGACAATCCTGGGAAAGAGGATGTGCAAGTGAGGGCCATTTGGGTACATGTGTGTATCGAATGCTATACATTACTGGCTGAGAGGTGTGGCTCCTAGTATCTCTACGGATGCCATCTGTTCCTTGTCCTCCTGGTTAATGAACTCTGGGTTGCCAACACTTTCATCAGCCCCTGCCCTTGTGCCTTTAACAGCAGCATGATCTGTGAACATTAGCAAAGGGGAGCCAGATGTGGCTCTCCTGGTGTTTTGGCCCACAACTCCCACCAGCCCTAGCTAGAATAGCCCATGGTGATGGATGATAGAAACTGTCATCCAAAATGGTGGAGCACCTGAAGCTGCATTAGCAGATGATCAACCTTATCTCTGTGCCATGAAAAGCATCCAGACTATTAAATCCACAGGACCAGGCCTAGATGACTATTTTCCTACTCAGTTGGTAACCCTGTTGGTAGGTTTGCTCTCTGCTGCAAATTTGCAAAAATTGTCTGAAAAAATTGCCACCCCAAAGTGTGCTCAATGCATTGAGTTGATATTTTAACACTATTGCCTTAAAACTATTTGGGCATCTGATAACATGTTAAAAGATCCCTTCAGGTGAACATCAACGTATCTGGAAACTCAGAATCTGAATTCTGAAATTGTGCCAAGTTTCACATGTGTGATTCCATTTCCATTCTCCAGCTGCAAGAAACATCCTGTTCCTGTCAATGTCCATATTTCTCTACTAACCCTAGAACCGTCTTCCCATTTTCTGTGCTGGTATTTTCTCCCATGTTCATGCACCCCTTTTTCCTGTCATTTATTTATTAGGTTTATATCCCATCTTTTTTTCTTACAAAGAGCACAGAGCAGCTTACATCATTCTCCTCCTGCTGCTCCCAGTCTTATCCTGACAACAACAACCCTGTGAGGTAGGTTGGGCTGAGAGTCTGTGACTGGCCCAAAGTCACCCAGTTGGCTCCATGGATGAGCAGGGACTGGAACCCAGATCACCTGGGTCCCTGTCCTCCACTTTTAACCACTATGCCACACTGGCTCTCAAGCAAAGGCCAGTTACCTTTTGAAGAATGTTCTTGGTCTGAGCTTCCAGAGTGGAGAACGGTTTTGAACAAGGTGGCCTATAAGGCCCCTCCAGTTCTATGATCTGGATTGCCATTGGCAAAACCATCTTCTTCCTATCCAGACACTGCTTGAACTACTGAAGTGCACTAGTGCTAATTGAACATCCCCAAAGTGCACTCAAGTGCACAGCATTTCTTTAAAGCGAATAGTTATCTGTAGGCACTCTTGCATAACTCTGTTGTGAGGAACATTGTGTTGAAAGAATTCAAGCAAGACCACGGCAGTTCAGATTGAAGGGCTCTAAAATGTCAAGAAAAAGAAGGAGCAAGGTGGAATGTGGCAGATAGCAAGCGAATTAATAGCGTGAATTTTCTCATGTTTTTCATCTGTCCAGCCCTGAGAACTTTTCTACACAAACCTGTTAATCTGCTGTTAATCCCCTATATCTCCTTTTTATTTCATGGTAGAGTTGAGATCAGAGTGTGTTACTGTTGAGTATTGCCTTTTCTGTTTTCCACTACCTAACCTCTAGGTGGCCCTGTGATATGGTGAACAAGTGCAAACACACAAGAGGGAATTGTGATTTTTTTCTGTTTCACAATTAGATGATACATTTTCCTAGCTCAAAAGAAGCATCTTACCCGTTATCCTTAAGTTGTTCTTCCAGGCAGCCATCCTAAGAATAGGGTCTATGGGGCAGCCAAAACTTCTGTGGCAGGCTTCCTCAACCTGTTGTACTACAGTTCCCATCATCAAGCAACAAGAACCTTGGCTAGAAATGATGAGTTTTCTGTCCAACACATCTGGAGAGTGACAAGTTTGATAACACTATTCTGGAGCTTGTTATCTGCCGTAAGAACATAAAAACCTAAGACCTTAAGAAATGCCATGTGGGATCAGACCAAGGTCCATCTCGCCCAGGACTCCATACTCACAGGTCCACACCAGCTGTGTACAGCATCCCTCAAGCAGGATGGGTGCAAGACCTCCACCAGCCCAGGCTCCTCAGCAACTGGTGTCTGCAGGGAGGCCACTCTGCTAAAGGAGGCAGCACACAGCCAGCAAGGCTAGTAGCCACTCAGAGCCCTCTCCCTCATGAATCTACCCAATCCCCCTTCAAAGCCACCCAGATTGGTGGCCTGTGGCAGTGACTTCCATAGTTGGTATACTGTGTGGAGAAGCCCTTCCTTTTATCTGTCCTTAACTTCCCACCAATCAGGTTCATGGGATGACCCCAGGTTCAAGCGTTATGGGGGAGGGAGAAAAATGTCTCCTTCTCTATTTTCTCCACCCCATGCATTATTTTAAACACCTCTATCATGTCTCCCTTTGCTCACCCTTTCTCTAAGCTAATGAGTCTCGGTTGTTGCTGTAACTCCTCATGGGGGAGCTGCACCAGCCCCCTGATCATTTTTGTTGCTCTTCTCTGCACACAGTAATCTTCTTTTTGAGGTAAGGGAACCAGAACTGAGCACAATATTCTAAGGGCAGTCACACCAAAGATTGCTATAAGGGAAACAAGATTTTGGCAGTTGTATTTTCTATTCCGTTCCTAATTGTGCCTATCATGGAGTTTGCCTTCTTCACAGCAGCTGAGCACTGAGCTGACATTTTCATTGAGCTGTCACCACTACGCCAAGCTCCCTTTCGTGCTCAGTCACTGCTACTTCAGATCCCATCAGTGTATACTTGGAGTTGGGATGTTTTGCCCTAGCATGTATTACTCTACACTTGCTTCTATTGAACTGCATCTGATGCAAATTCTCCCCACTTGGAGACATCCCTTTGGAGCTCCTCACAATCCTTTTTGGTTTTAACCACCCTAACAAGTTTAGTAAAATCAGTAATCTTGGCCACTTGACTACCCACTCCTAATTCTAGATCATTTATGGATACGTTAAAAAGCACTGCTCCTAATGCAGAATGCTGTGAGATTCCATGGGTGACATCTCTCCATCGGGAGAAACTGCCATGCATTCTCACCCTCTGTTTTCTGTTCTTTAACCAGTTTGTGATCCATAAGACGACACCCTGCCCCTTTTATTCCATGACTGCTTAGTTTGCTCAGGAGCCTTTGGTGAGGGATTTGTCAAAAGCCTTTTGGAAGTCCAAATAAACAGTGTCTGCTGAATTTCCCCTGTCTCAAAGAACTGCAATGGGCTAGCAAGATGGCACTTCCCCTTGCAGAAGCCATGCAGATTTTCTTTTCAGCAGGGCTTGTCCCTCTATGTGCTTACTGAGTCTATCCTTAATGATGCTTTCAAGCTATCTACCCAAAACAGATGTTATGCTGACCTGTAATTTCCCAGATTCACCCAGGAGCCCTTTTTAAAATCAGCAGGACTACAGAAGGGGGAGGACATGGGAAAGGGGTTAATAAAGGCAGTTGTAGATGCAAGAAATGGTTGCCCAGCATTTACAGTGTTTACGAGGATCCAAAGTTTAAGAAATGGAGGCAAGAACCAAAGATGTCCCTTGCCTTGGGCTAAGGTGGTATGTCATAATTTACAGAGGACACTCCTCTGTTCAAAAGGCTGTCGATGGGTACTCCTCTGTTTGAAATGCCATCTAAGCTGAGTTCATGTTAAAGGTAGGGATCCATCAGGAAGTAAGGGGGCACTGCAGGTGCCTGCCAAGGCTTACCACCTGTGCCCACGTGACCTCTGTGCCTGTCTGCTCCATCAGATGCCCAAGTGTTGCCAGGTGGCAAAGTGTGACAGCTGCCTCAGATGGTGGATGTTGAGACCCCAATGGCCTGCCCTCCACCTGCTAAACTAGCTGTCAGCTGCTGCCCTCACACACAGTGGTAGACGCATTGCAGCCCAAAGGGACAAAAACCAGGGGCACTGAGTAAGCCATGCATAAGAAGAGTACCCAAATCCATGGTCAGGCTCTGCCTTTCAAAGATGCACAGTGTGCAGGCGAGTTTGTGGGATCCTCTTCTCTGTTCATAAGGCAAGATGCTACAGGAAGCAGGTTCGGGGAGAGGGAGTGGAAGGAGGGGAAAAGCCCTCCTTCAAGATGGGACTGCTGTCAGGGGTAGGCATGGCCGGTCAGGCACCTACTGAGGGCCCCACTGCTGCAGGGGGTGCAGACACGATCCTGCTGGAGTTGCTCTCCGCTTCACGCTTGCAGCCTGTGCAGACAGGGGTGGGGTAAAAGGCAGGAGCAGCCGCTGCCCTGGCCTGCTGCCCTTCTCCGACTGTCAAGCAAGCAGGTGATAGCAATGACAACGAAGAAGATGAGGAGTGAGTGGATGGTGGCATTAGTAATGAAAGGCAGATGATTCACAAATTGCCAAAGGCACTGATTTCTCTGCATGCCTGTTACACACTGCCTTCTTTTGCTCAGCACACGTCCTGGCTTTGCACCGGCTTCCGACGCAGGGGCTGCTAAGTTAATGCCCATAAAGTTAACGCACTCCCAGTCATGTGTAAACAGATGCATGCACAGCTGAAGAGCGTAAGAAAAAGAAGGGTGCCCATCACATCCACAGGCACGATGGCTCTGGACAAAGCGAGCACAGGCAGCATGGTAGCCCTGCTTTCAAAGTCGGCCAGGCGTGTCCCTCTCCCCGATTGCCAAGTGGTGGCGGGGGCCTTATTAGTAGACATGGAGCTGAGTCTGTGGCACGGCTCGTCTAGCGATAATCTGCTAATGGAGAGCAGGAGTCCCAGCTGCAACTGTGAGTGACATGGGGCCAGTGGGTAGGTGGCTGGGTAAACCGAAGCCAGAGGAAATGGGGCCATGGACAAGGCCGCCTTCTGCAGCGTCTGTGTGTGTGTGTATGCGCGCGTGTGTGTCTCCACCTGGCTAATTATGGCGATCTCCATCCCCGGCTTGTGTTTACAGGGAGTTTCCTTTGAGTCATTGCTGGCTGTCAAGAGCACCTCTGCAACTGGGAGCCAGGCCTGCGTCAGCCCCAGGCAGCCAGCAAGCTCCATGCAGACCCCGTACAGCTGTGGCAACAGGCCAAGCCAAACAGGGCCCGTCCTGCATGTGGAACGTGTTTCTTCGCACCTTTCCCATCGCCACACTATGTCCAGACAGCAACAGGATGTTCTTGCACGGGGTGGGAGGCAAAACATGCATATGTGTGTGGGGGGGGGGGGGCAGGCAGTTGGAGTTAGAGAACAGGCCGCCTACTGATATCAGCCAGACGCACAAAGCAGAGTCAGATCTGATACCTGCTCAATGTTGCCAGGCAGGGGCTGCCTCATATGCACACTAACTTGGGAGTAAACTTGCACTCCTCTGGGGAAATGGAGAGAGACCCCACTTTGTGAAGAATGTGGAAGGTACCCCTGCTGCTCTGTCTGACTCAGCCCTCCCCAACATGGTGCCCTCCAGGCATTTTGGACTGCAATGCCCAGCATTCCTGACCATTCATCATGGCTGAGATTGATGGGAATGGAAATCCAAAACATCCAAGGGAAGCAGGTGGGGGAAGGCTGGTGCGACTCGATGGCAGTAGAGAGCAGGACTGGCCCAAGGCATGTTCTGTGTGAGGCTGAGTCCCAGATGACGCCTCTGCTACCTGTCAGGATGCATTGTGCTGAAGGCTGGCCAAGTTACCTTGGCACTGGAGGTGGGAGACCTTGGCAGCCTTTCTCCCAAGGTTACAGCAACGCAGCATTGCCCTTTCAAGACATTCAGAATCACCTGCCTGGGTCAGCCCCCCTCGCTCTGCCTAGTGGTTGGGCTGGCCCTGCAAGAGCAGAAATCTCACAGTACAGCCCTTCCCAGGATGGGCACACTGCGCCAGCCACCCCGCAAAGAAGCGCTGCTCCCGGTATGCAAAAGAAAAGGAAGCGTGGTCCCCCGGGAACGCCCCGGCACCCGTCCCTTACAGAGCAAGCACAAAAGAGACGATGCAGGGGTGAAGTAAGGAGCACCCTCTCAAACATCTCCTAAGACCAGTTGCTGTCTTTCAAGTAAACGCCGTGGGGTTAGGATGGCCAGGGTTTCTTGACCTGACGAGGATTGCATCCTCTGGACCAATCACCAGCACTAGATGCAACACACTCAAATGAGGTTGTGGTTTAACATACATGAGCTTGATGTTACAGCTTGGGCATCCACATACATGCAGGGCATACTGGCACATGGCCTCCATTGAGCTCCTTAGAAGATTCTGGAGGTGACTGGACTGTTTTGAAGGGTGAATTGGAAGCACCGCTGTGCACATGGTGTTGGCCCAAATTCAAGGTGCAGGTGACGAGGCAGCCAAAACAGCTCCCCTCCAGGCCAGGGGCGCGCTGCTATCTCAGTCTGGCTACCATTCATTTTGGAGGCCAGCGCTACCTACCAAGAGTACCCTGGGCAGGAGTGGATCTTGGCCTGATCCAGAAGGGTTCTTATGCTCCTTCTTGGCCACCCCAGGCAAGCTAACTGGGCAAGGTCTGAGGCCAGAGGTGGCAAGGTGCTCCCACCCATGGGCCCCACATGAAACTTTTCAGCCTGCGTTTATCAGCAGGAGCAGAACCCACTTTTCACATGAAGCAAACCCATGCAAGTTCTGAGCTGAAAGCAAGAGAGACAGACTTTGCGGTGATGGTCCTGCCTCTGCTTCAGCATGGTATGCGCAGAACTACTGCAGCCATCTATTTTGAGCACAAAATAAGGAAAGTACCATGCTGTGAAAATAAGAAAGCACTTTGGTTAGAGAGGGCTCAGTCTGCGATTGCTTCCAGACTGGGGGTTCCTCCTACCACTAAAGGTGGAAAAGACCACCCTCGTGGATACTGTTCCCGAGGAAGCGCTTCGAAGGCTGCCTACCTCCGCTCTAAAACAAGGGCGGGTAACTTGTAGTCCAGCAGATGGTTTGGCTTGCAACTCTCATCAGCCTTCACCATTGGCTGGTGACAACTGGAGTTGTGGGCCAGCAAATCAAGTTGCCCACCCTTGCTATAAAACAGCCTCTTCTTTTGGTGGCACCTGATCATTGCTCTGAGGGGGAGCATTTCTAAGTTGACTGTGTATCCTGCTGTGTGTGTGCGGACCAAGGAAGGGATGATGTCCTCAAATGGATCCTTTTACTCATATGTTTTATCCTTAGAAGCAAGTTTTAAAATTTGCAGCAAACATCTTTTCATCTACTGTGTGTGAAGGGAACAGGCCAAACTTTTCTCAACAGAAGACAAGTGTCCCCAGTGAAAGGAAAAATAAAATTCCAAAATGTGTTGGCAAGAAAAAATGCTTTTCTATAGGCACTTGAGACTTTCTCTCACTGCTTCACAGCACATGTCCAAACCAGGCCTCTGGGAAGAGGTAGAACGCAAGATAATTACACCTCTGGATACTGAATTGCTGTCTCTCCACAAAGTCAGGGGTGCTTCCAGAGAGTCTCTGTCACTACCTTCCTTTTTTCCTTTAATGGATTTCTTTTTTTTCAGAAAGAGGAAAAACAGTGGGAAAAGACAGGCGGGTTACAAATTGAAAATGACACCTTTACAATTTTGTGAAGGAAGCAGTGCAATTGCAGAAAAAAAAGAGAGACTCATCTGGAAGCACCCAGAGGTTGTGTGTTCCTAAAAGAAAAGGGAAAGGGAAAGTGCAGGACAGCAATGAATTGACAAAGAAGTCAGGAAATGAGGAGGATAAAATGAGTGAACAAAGAGTGGCAATTGCAGAGCAAGGGCCTAGTCAGCTGAGTCATGTATCCAAAACCGCACCCTGGTAGGAGATTTAGATCCAGCCCAAGCTGTGTGTCAGCACCTCAGAATTCTGTAGGTGCAGAGAGGGTCTGCGTCAACACGTCTGGGGAGTGTGGGTCCAGCACAGCTGATCCTTCTGAATCAGTGTTTGCTTAAAGTACTGCGAGCCATGACACATCATCAAGTCTCACGGCAGTGCTTAAAAAAGAATTGGCTCTGATCACCAGGGTTGTTTAAAGCTCCTGGGAGAAAGATGAGTTCCCTGGTTGTCTGGGGAACACGTAGGTGCCTGTTGCCATCTGCCTCGCAATTCCTGGCACGTGCCTTCCACAACATGTCAGTTAAGCCTGTGCAGAGCATCCAGGGGGTTTCCACTGGCACGTGGGCTGTTGAGCCCTTTGGCACAACGCATCAGTTGTTGCTCAGCATCCTAGAAGTTGTCCCCACCCCACCCCTCCCAGCCTTCGGCGTTCAGGGGCTGCGTTTACCATACAAGTAAAGGAATGTGAAGATCCCCATCACTCCTTAGTCAGAGAATGGCAAAACCCAGGAATCCTCAACCATCCCGTTTCCAAGAAGGGAATGGATTATTCAAAGTCTCCATGCTGCAATATTTGCTACTTCTCTGAGAGGGCAACTGTAGATGTCTGGGGGAAGGCAAACATGCCCCTTATCGTTACCAGGAATGCAGGAGAGAAATCGATAGGGCTTCCCTTGCTAAACCAGGCAAGAGCAAACATCCACACAAATGCCAAGTTTCTCATTAGGATCTTATTGTTCTATCCCCTTGGGCAGTTCAGAAGTGATCTTGAGGCAAGGTCAACCTTAAAGCATTCCTCACATCATGCATTTAACTCCTTAACAAAGCGAGATCCAGGGACAGGAGACTTTTAGGAAATTAATTCCAATTAACTGTTATTATTTCAGATGATTTCAGAGCAGCAGTTCTTTTGTCTCCCTAATTTTATCTTCACAACAGCCTAGCGAGCTAGGTTAGGCTGATCATCCAGTGAGCTTTATAACAGAGGTATGGGATGGCATTTCATCTTGGATCTCTCCAGCCGGAGCTGCCTAAGTACCTACCGGCTAATCACATTCCTGACTTTGCACGTCATTACCCACAATCCCTAGTGAAGGGCAGGTATCATTCGTTACTAGATGGTGATTAATTATTAAACTGTTCCAGGGCTAATCAATGGAGTTGAAATTCCATGTGATTTGCTCTGGAACAGGCACAAAGGCCTCATTAAGAATCCACTTGGGGAAATGTGGGGGTAATGAAAGATGGACACTGGAAGGCAGCCATTTTTGAGCTTGGATGAACATTGTAGCCAATTTAAGTTTTATGTTTGACTTGCAGATGTGAGGAATGCAGAAAACGGATTTGAACTTCACTTATGAAAACAAAACCTTATGCTTTATTGCAATATGTAACTTTTTTACAGGCCTCTGAGTGCAAACCTGCCTGGAATTCATACCCTCTGGCATGTAAAGAGTCACTTTGGTTCCCAAGTAATATGTGGGAGTCACTTGAGACTGCTCTCATCGGTAAGAAAAACACTTTGCATATGCTCAGAGGAACTCATTATCATTATTTTAATTAGTAATAATTTAAATTATTATTCTACCTTCCATGGTTAAAACACCTCTCAACTGTACTTGCATCATCACTCCATATTTACAACAGCTAAGGATTGCCAGTTCAGGAGAGATACTGAGGCTGTGTCTTGGTGCTTCACATTCTGTTTCTGTGTATCTTTACCTCCTAAGGAGGTTGCTTCTGTGCCTGCCAGCCAGCCAGGCAGCCACCATGCCCTTCTCCAGGACACTCCATTCCATTCCTCCCACTTCTTGTGTTTTGTTTCTCTTTTCAATTGGTATTCAATTTTCCATGGCTATTGGCCATCCGCACTAGGCTATATTTTAGATTGCCCCATTAGGTTTTATTTTGTAAAGCTATTTTGAGCTTCATTAGATACCTTGAACAAGATACTTCACTCATTCCAGCCTCATTTTGCCTACAAAGCCATTGGCACCCACCACTTTTGTTTGATTTTATGTGAAACAAGCTACTGCCTGCAGGATGCAACTAAGAAGGAAAATGGCCATCAATTATTTGTGCATATTAATTTATGTAAATACATGCACATTTATGACTGCACCATTATTCCTAAACCAAGGGAGAACTAATGCAAATGCACACACATGTGCACACCCACACACCTCTGCACAAATGATTTAGACAGTTCAAAATTGATCAAGTGGCAAATTTCAACATCAAACAGGGCAAGACCAGTTTTCCAAGGATTTGGCCTCAAGAACCTTTATGGTTTTAGAATGTCTGAAGCAATAATAAAGTGAGTTTCTTTGAGCATGTGCAGAATGTCTTTCTCATGACTAGTCCCACACATTTGGAGTTAAGGTTAAGATAGACAACTGTTTAAGAATAAGGTCCAGTATTTCTAATTTTAGAAGTGAAAGCTCTGACGTGTGGGGAGAGTGAGGCACATAATTGTTTTAACGGAACGCACAGAAGCAAGGGAAGCCTTCCCTCTCTTCTTCCCCTACAGAGATGAAAATCCTGCCTATATATGGGATAAACTCCATTTTGAGCACTTGATCCCAAACCATTTTTTCCCCTTTGATTTATATCCTGCCTTTTTCCTACCAAGGGCTCAAGGCAGCTTACATCATTCTCCTCCTCCATCTTATCCCCACAACAACAACCCTGTGAAGTAGGTTGGGCTGAGAGTCTGTGACTGGCCCAAAGTTACCCAGTTGGCTCCATGGCCGAGCGGGGACTAGAACCCAGATCGCCTGAGTCCCAGTCCCATGCTCCTAACCACTACACCACACTGGCTCTCACCTTGTGAGGAAGTTGCAACTAGTAGTCTGAGCAGAGGGCTAAATGTCAATATTTCAGAGACATCCCTTTCTCCTAGTGGTACAAGGCGGGGCCAGGGGTTCAGTTCTTGGCTCTGGAATTAGCATGGGATTCAGTGAGTTAAAGACAAGAGCCAAGAGAGCTGGTTTCTGTTATCAGCTCTGAAATGGGAAATGCAGAATTCAAACATCTGCAAACTTTTCTCAGAGCAGGGCTCCTTAGATCAATATGCCAGCCATTTCATCCTCCAGAAATACAAGCGAGGTACAACTTCCGGTCAGGTCAAGGTATCCAGGTACTGATGGATTATACTGCTATCCACTCACCCCTGCTCTCCCACAGGGATGAGATATTCCAGGGCCAGCAGGACCCACCCAGGGTTGGCTTCCTTCAGAGGAATGAATACGGGAGGCACATGGCATTTCTGTAATACCTGGATTATGTATAACTACCCCAGGGCAGCACAAGTGGAAGCAGGGAGCATTTGTGTTGCTCCTGCCAGGTGGTAAAGCTGCTGCCTCACACATCAAATACCCAGGCCAAGGCATGCTGAGTACCAAGATGTGGCATGTCTCACAAGCTAGTGGCTGGGGGATATGAGCAGGAGGAGGCTGCTGTGCTCCTATTCTGCCTGCAGGCTTCCCACTGGGGCATCTGGCTGCCCTCTGTTGAAACTGGATGCTGGACTACAGAGGGCTTTGAGCTGGCTGCACAGGGCACTTCCAGATTTTGACTGATTTTCCTCGGTCCGCTTTTGCCTCTGTTCCAGAAACTGCCAGCAGCATACCTGCCTGTGCTTGCCATCATGAGTGGGTAACACATGGCCTTTGTAGACAGGTGTCCTCTTTTACAGAGGACTGTCCAGGCCAAGTCCAATCAAAAGCTAAAGGACCATCAGGAGCAAGATCCAACAAGGGGTTTTAAGTTGCCAATGGATGTGGGAAGAGCTCATCTGAGGATGAGCTCAAAAGGATGCACCCTAGAAGTATGTATATCTCTTTCAGCTATAAGGGTGAAATGTGGCTTTAATTTAATTTGTTGGTTACATTTCCATAGTTTCCTCCTGAGTGGTTCAGAACATTTTTAATGCCACCTAAAAAAAGGAAGTGTACTTCAACTATCTGATATTTGGAAAATACTTACAACAGCCCTGTCCGTTAGGCCTGCATATAAGAATGCTGCCTAAGCCAAGGACTTTCCATTTCAACATCTCCAAATATACACTACATTCTCTATCCTACACTCTGCTACTATCCCCTTCCGTATTTTATAGCGGAAAATAAGAACACTTGTTTTGCATTAAGCGAACAGAGGATTCATGGATGTAACGGGTAGTGAGCCAAAGCAGCGCGCCACTTCCGCGCAGGCTGCTGATGTGCCCTGCCAAGGAAGGGCTTGGCGGTGTGTGCGCGCGTTCTTTACATAAACATGTTGGGAAACCTTATTCACTTGGAAATGTGCATGTTCCAGCTACCCTCAAGGCATCCATTCTCCCTTTCAACATAAAAACATTTGTGCATGTTTATGGTCATATTAATGGCACATCTCCGTAACTCAAAGTATTAGAGCATTCCAAATTTCAATTTTACCAAGCTTTTACAAGACAGCTCCTAGTCGAGGAATGTTGTGCCTGCCAAAATAAGTTCAGTTGCTGAGTGAGCCCCAGCATTAGGTACTTGCTGTAAGTAGCCATTCCCAACCTGATGTCCTCCAGATGTGTTGAACTACAAGTCGTATCATCACCTGGCTGAAGGTGATAGGATTTGTAATCCAACACATTTGAAGGACACATGTTTTGGGGGCTGTATGTACAAAATGAAAAGCTAAATACTGGGTCACAGATATATCTTTTCTTAAGCAGTGGAGATGGTTCAGAACAGAATCTTTGTTTTTGCCTCTTCTGTGATGAGGAGTCTGTGCGAGAGAGAACATTGCTTTTCCTAGAGTTTCACTTTCAATGGAAAGCCAGCTGTTGACAGCATTGATTAATTAAGATATTTATTTGCCTTTCTTTGGGCAAACCTTACCACGTCATGTATAGAATAAATATCAATACAATAAACTAAAGGGGAGAAACTACATCTCTTCTTTCCCTCCCAGCTCAGCCCATCTGCCTTTGCTCATAAAGAACCATCTGGAGAGTGATTGGGGTCAAAGAGGCCAAAGTCCATTCTCTGCACAATGATGGTACTAGGAGCCAAGTACGTTTAAAATACAAAACTGCACATGCTCAAAGGATGTATATTTGTGTGTATACACACACATGACCCACATAAATGCACATGCACACACAGGGCTGGTGATCAGTTTGCTATCCTAGTGTAGCAGGAGAGCAGAAGGAATTTGAAGCATGGAATGGCATTTTGAGGGGGAAAAGACATTTTAGTTCCATCCTTCACCAGTGAAATAATACACATACCATCTAAAACTGCCACCAAGGCCATCCAGTCCAGATGCACCTCTACTCCTTGAGTAGCCTTGTGGTGGCACTCGGCTAGCTTCTGTGACCGAGGTCAGTCCAAAACATTTTCCACCAAGCGAGGTGCACAGTATCCAGAACAGATCAAGAAAAGGTCATTTTGACACCTGGGTCAGAGCATCTTATGAATGGCTTTCCCCCTCCCAAATGTTCCAACTACAACAGGAACAAATAAAATCATTAGCCCTTTGCTTCTCTTTCAGGGTACCCAAAAACAGCTGCCTGGGGCACATGCCTTTGTTCTACCTAATGGCACGGCTGGCTTGCCCTGTGACATCACCAAGAGGACACCCCTGGTCTTTTAACTCTGGAGAGGTTTTATAGTTTCTGAAACACAGAAACATAGGTGGGAAGGGTGGTTGATAATTTATATTTATATTTATAATGCACACTTTCAGAAACAGATCTGAAGGGTATGGAACAGGATTAAACAGGCTAGTAGAAAGCAGACTGTGCATCCACTGTAGGGTCACAATCCTTCTTCTTCTGTATTTTACCCCCCTTTGCAGAGCAAAACCTGCTTCCAGAGAATGGAGAGGGCTTGCATTGCCGGGATTGCATTGCCACCTGCCCCATCTATTGGTCCAAGGAACAAAGTCATGCTCTTAAACATAGCTAGCACTGGGGTATGAAAGTATTTAAGGGCGCAATCCTGTCCTGTTTACACAGAAAAAAGGTCCTACAACTCCCAGCATTCCAGCATGGGACTGGCAACAGAGCTGGTAACCCTACATGGAATCCAAGAAGCTTCAGTCCTGTGAGTCCAAGAACTGCTGGGCTGGAATGTTGATTTTATAGATCCTCATTCCATGAATGGCCAAAACCAAAAGCAGATCCCAAAGTCTCTGTGTAGTCTGTGTTGCTATGTTATTTTTATTGATTTGTTAGTTTTATGAGATTTTCAGTACATGCATTCTTGACTGATTTTTATTGCTGTTGTGGACCCTCTCAAGAGGCAGAATGGTGGTTATGTCCACTTTAAAATTGGTTTTTATTGTGGCTATTTCTGAAGATTAGGGTTCTTTTATTTAAAAATAATCTTTGACCAGAGCCAGACCAAATCAAACCAAAAACAAAAAAAATAAAACCTGCACCATGCCTCAGTATAAAAAGCACAATACAGTAAACTAAACTTTCTTTATACTGTATAGTTATAAACACAAGTACCTTTTTTCATTACAATTGTGTACAACAGCAAAGCACAACCTTTTTTGTTTGCACATGTTTTCACTTGTCCTGTTCTGTCTTTGTCTCTGTCTCTGTCTCTCTCTCTTTTTGGAGTGAGGGACTCACCACAGAACAGGTTGCCTCATGGAATCATTTTTCTGGGAAGTATTCAAGGTTAATCCCTGTTGCAATCCAGCCTCCTATTCTCCTGTTTTGTTGCTTTGAACTCCATTCAACAGGTTGGGCTGATGTCCATTCTAGAAAACTGGACCAAAGGAGACTGCCTAGTTTGTGGCTGAAGATGGATATTTGTTTTTGAGAAACTTGAATGTGGTCTGAGAGAGGCTTCCCAATGTGTTGTTGTTGGTGGTGGTGGTGTTACTCGCGAAGTCGTGTCCGACCCATCGTGACCCCATGGACAACACTCCTCCAGGCCTTCCTGTCCTCCACCATCCCCCGGAGTCCACTTAAGCTCACGCCGATTGCTTCAGTGACTCCATCCAGCCACCTCATCCTCTACCATCCCCTCCTTCTTTTGCCATCAATTGTTCCCAGCATTAGGCTCTTCTCCAGTGAGTCCTTCCTTCTCATTAGGTGGCCAAAGTATAGAATCACAGAATACTAGAATTGGAAGGGGCCATGAAGGCCATCGGCTCCAACCCCCTGCTGTTGCAGGACACAACGTTACATCATCCCGCTCACATGGCTGTCCAGTTTCTTTTTGAATGTCTCCAGTGTGGGAGAGCCTACCACTCTCTAGGCAGCTGGTTCCACTGTTGCATTTCTCTGACAGTGAGGAAGCTTTTCCTGATGTCCAGCCTGAATTGGGGTTGTCGCAACTTGAATTGATTATTCTGTGTCCTACACTCTGGCAACAGCAAGAAGAGATCTTGACCTTCCTCTTTGTGACAGCCTTTGAAGTACTTATAGAAGGATATCATGTCCTCCCGCTCAGTCTTCTCTCGTCACGGCTGAACATGCCCAGTTCTCTCAGTTCCTTCTCATAGGGCAGTGTTTCCAAACCCAGATCGTGTTTGTTGCCCTCCTCTTTTGCCCCATTGTTTCCTCTGATCAAACAAACTTTGTATAGTTTTAAAGGAACAAAGGGACCTGCAAAACTGGTTTGCTGGAAGCAAAAGTACAATGAATATACACACCATGAGTGGCTATTTTATTGGAAGAACCGCCACTGAAAGGTGATAGCTCTGGGCCAAGGCACATGCTTTGCTTGGTTTAATCCTTGGATTCTGGAGGTTCTTACGCAGAAAACTGAGAGCTGAGCAGAAATCCCCTTGCCCATTTGCCACCATAGCCACAGAGGATGGTTTGGAAAGGGGACATTTAGACTATGTGTTGAAATCATGGGGTGCTGGGAGAACTCAACTGGTGCTTCTAGCGGCTGCCATTTCTTCTCCTACAAGCTCCCAGGAATGATGCTATCTCATCACACAGCATTGCTCCTGGAAGCTTTCGGGTGAGAATAATCGTGTCTCCCAACTGCTGAGAGGAACTCTGGACAATTCTTGGTAAGCATCAGCCTCCTCAGCATCACCACTTTGCCGCCACCTCCTGCCGAAAGAGCAATGGATTTCAGTCTCCATTATCCTCCAATGCTGGACCTCTGAAATTAGAGCTGAAAGTTCCCACCTCATTTACTTGGGACAAGCAATGTCTCTATTTGGTTTTATTTTGCCGACCAGGAAGATTTTGGGTGTGGCTTTTAAAAATATTGAGTGTGTTCATGTGCACTAGCACCAACAGCCCACACCAAGATTTGAAAATGTTGCTGTATGCAATCCAATTGCAGCTATTTTTATAATAAGCACCTGTGGAATGATGCACGGTGAGATTTGATGGTCTTTGATACATTCCAGGGTTCCAAAGAAAGAAAATGTTATGATCAGTCTAGAAATGCAGCTGCTTCAAATGACAGTGGCTATTTCAGGGTGAGGAATACAGGGGAAGCAGGAGGAGGAAGGAAAAAGTGTCCAGCAAGGTGTAATGCTGGAAGGGGCTGATGCTGAAACAGTGGACTTTAGGTGGACATCCTATGTTTATTCATGCATGCACAGAGCATGGCAGGTTCTTGATCCCGATTTGGGATGTGGGGAGCTATGACTCAGTGGCAGAAGAGACTCTGCTTTGCATGCCAAAGGTCCCAGGTTCAATCCAGGTAGGGCTAAGAAAGACTCCTGCCTGGAAGCCTGGACAACCATTGCCCATCAATGTTGACCATGATGGGGAAGATGAACCAAGGCTCTGACTCACTGTAATGCTGCTCATTGTCTTCCTGCTCTGTATTCTGTTCTGGTGGAATTTGTTACTTGAATTGGAGGAGATCCATGTTGTGGACTGATCATGTCCTCACCAGATTTGGACTAACTGACAGTATGAACCTCCACTGGATGGTAAACCCCTTCAAATGGTCCACCTCAAAGATCTGATGGACCCAGATAAGTTTCCTGAATGTACTTGAGGCGTTTCCTGCCTCATGCATTAGTGACACTTTCAAAGCATGGTGCCACATACAGAAAAGACCTGAGGCCCAGGACTGAAAGAATGCACAAATGTACAAATGCTAAGTTGCATGTGATCTTGCGTGGGTGTGTGTCTGTAAAGGATGCTTGTCTTCTAAGGACACTCCTATTTGTTTGAACAGAGCAGAGGTGGACATCTAATGCCCTATTAAAACATGCAGAAAGATGGAAGGACAGTAGGAAGAGAAGCACCTGTGGTTGAAATGTTGGCTAATCCAGGGAGATCAGAGGCAAAAGAGGACATGGGTGCCCTTTCACTTTTATTTCAGTAAGTGCCCATGGACAGCAGGGTGTTGGAGTAGCTGGTCTCCCAGAGATTTAGGGCTCTGAATGAAAGATTTGGGGGCCCAGCCAAGGCAGGGCAACTATTCACAGCACCTCTGGTACTGTGGAGCCCCAGCTGATCTGTGGAATAAGGAAGAGGACTGTGTGGTTGACATGACTGCTCCCTCTGGACAAATCCAGGTCAACTCCCTTGTTCAACAGGGAGTTGAAGAGCACTGGAACAGGAGGGCCTGTGCCCAGAATGCTGATGGAGGAAACTCAGAATGAACACAGACCAGAATCCAATTGCAGGCCATGGAGGTGATGGCAGTGAAGAAGGCTTATTCCTCAGCCACCACTGTCTACAAAAATATACCGTAAATGCTTATCTATACCACACAAGATCTCCTTCACCAGGATGTTTCAGGTTCGCTCTGAACAATGTGCTTTATTCTTTGCAGATGAAGTAGCTCCACTTTGATTGGGACTCCAATATTGGGGCAGGGCAGAAGATGTAATCTGGGCCAGTTGTGCGCCCAGTGGTTCGGATTCCTCCCAGCTTGCAGTTCTTGGGGATGTGGACCAGAGACCTGAGCCTGCCACATTGAGCACAAGTAGTTGCTCCTGTCCTTCCTGGCTGATTCAAGACACAATCCAATGTTTTGCCAATAAATAAATAAAACCCTGTAGCTCCCAGGCATGGCTGCCTAATGCATGCTGAGAAAAGGGGGCCTTGTTCTTTGCCTTAAAGTACATAGTTTGCACCTTAAAGGAGTCAAAGGGGGGACAGCCTTTATGGTTAAGGAAAGTGATTGGTGCCTCATTGCAGGAGGGCTGTCTTCCTTCTTGATTAAGGAGGCAGTAATAAGACCTTTCCTGAAGAAACCCTCCCTTGACCCAGCAGACATGGGAAATTACAGGCCAAGATCAAATGCACCATCCTTGGTCAGAGTGATGGAGATTATAGCAGCACTGGAAATCCAAACATAACTCAAGGATACTGATTATCTGGACCCATAAACAGTTGGGCCAGCTAGGATGAAAGACTGAGACTACTTCGATCACCTTAGTGCAGCCTTCCCCAAACTTGTGCCCTCCAGGCACATTTGGACTGCAACATCCAGAACTCCTTGTCAATGGCCCTGCTGGATGGGAATTCTGGGAGTTGCAGTCCACATGTCTCTGAAGGCTACCAGGTTGGGGAAGGCTATACCAAGACTGAGGCCAAAAACTGAAGAGGGGGAGCATGACTCTTTTAGTTCTTCTGAACTTCTTGGTAGTGTTCACTACTAGCATTCATGGTATCCCTCTTGACCATGTGATGAAGCTGGGCCTCAGGCCCTGAAGGCAGTATTGCTGGATTCCTGTTTAGCAGTATGGCCATTGGCCTCTGGAGTCCTATATCATTCTCTCTTGACCCCTTTGTTATTCAATATACCCATGAAACTGCTGGGGGAGGTCATGTGGAGCTCTGGAATGAGGTACCATCGATATGGAGATGACCTCAATATGCTGTTTGAGGGTACCCGCACTTTCAGAGGCTAGTTTCCCAATCATGTGTGAAAGGGCTTTCTCCTACATGTCTCCCAAATTAGCTGTCCTAGCTTTTCAGGGAAAAGTGAAGCCACATCACTTTCATTCAGCTTTTTCAATTGTGTGGAGTGGTCTTACTGTTATATCAGTGCTTTTAACATGGTTGCATTCTTTTTATGTGTTTTTATATATGGAAATAGTTGTCCACCACCTTGGTCACACTTTTGGAAAGATGGTATATAAACCTTGCTGCCAAATAAAATCAATATAAGTCTGTCCCGTCATTTCCCCAATTAGTAAAGTTTGCATTTTTAGGGAGAGAAATGGGGCATTATTATATGCATGCAAGACTGTTTCTTTTTTACTGGTGAAATGATGAAAGGGTATGGGTAGTGCCACAAAAGACCCAAGCCCTTGGCTGGAGAGCTCTCAAAAAGCAGAGGAGCCAAGGTTCAGCTAGATCATCCTTCCCCAGCCTGGTCTCCTGGTTTGAACTTCAACTCCCATCAACTCCAGCCAGAAAACCAGTGGGAGTTGGAATCAAAAACATCTGCAGGGCACCAGGATGATCTCCCCTTCCATTGCCCACCACATACTGCCTGCCGTCAGCCACTATTTCTGGGTAGCTGAGTGCTATAACACACACTTTGCACATGGACCCAGGTCTTTGAGACCTCCAGAAAGGGTTTGGGAAAGACCCAGCTGGAGCCTCTGAAGGGCTGCTTCTGTTCCATACTGAGTTAGGCTGGCCAAGGGCCTGACTTGGCAGGAGACAACATCCTCTGTTTACTCCAACACATGTTGTACCATTAGCCAGCATGCAGACTATGCACTTAACACACTCTCTGGGGGCAGCAGCAGCAACAACATCCTTAGCCAGGTGGCAAATCCAACAGCCAATATTTGTGGGGGGCTCGTCTGTCATAGACAGCGAGTTCCTGTGTCTCATTTCCTCCTGTGAAGGCTATTTCCTTGCAGACGTTGGATTTCCCAGAAGGATAAGCTGCATTCCCCATTGCACTGGGAGCAATGGGTCTGTGCACGGAGGAGGGGAGAGGAAGGAAGGTGGGCCTTCAGTTGCAAAATCAAAGCTGGCTTCTTTTAGGAAGCTGCGGAGACAGTGCTTATTATTGTTGATTCCAAAGTATGAGGGATGGCTGGGTGCTCCACATACAAGCATGTGAGCTTCAGAGAGCTCCTTCTCAGTCCAAGGCTGGGCTGCATTTAGACTGCGAGGGAGACATTGCAAATCAAGTGAGACAGCCATTTGACTTCAGATGTCTCATCAGCCTGCTGGGCTTGTAACACTGTTGTGAACTGGGTGTAGCCCATGGCCTTGTGCTCTTCCTTCCCACTCCTCCCTTCCCACTTCAGCATTTTCCTCCTCTCTGTCTTAATGCAAAGCATAGTTCATAGAATCATAGAATCACAGAATAGTAGAGTTGGAAGGGGCCATGAAGGCCATCAAGCCCAACCCCCTGCTGTTGCAGGACACCACATTACACCATCCCACTCAGATGGCTGTCCAGTTTCTTTCTGAATGTCTCTAGTTAGTCAAGTTTGTAAAACCACAAACAGCCATGGTAGGAAACCATGGTTAGAGTTCCATTCAGTACACAAGTAATGCTAACCAGAGTAAAATTAATAGAGAGGGATGGTGAATATCTGTGTGAGAAAGGGACAGGGGGAAGAAGCATAGAGATCCATGGGGTATTCTTGATCAGTGCTTAGGCACTTGGGCAGCATTCTTCTAGTCACACTGTTTTCTACAACTCATTTTAGATGAGCTATAATGTTATGTTCCAACACTTTTTTGGAGCCGTGGGCACATTTGAGAAACTGCTGTGGGCACCTTCACAAAATGGCTCCCAAGGACTAAGTGTCTTAGTCACAAAATGGCTGCCATGGAAGCCTGATTGGTCAAAGGTGAGCTGAAGAGACAGAGAGAGCAAAAGTCCGGGAGAGTGTACAGAAAGAGCAAAGCTAGGTGGGGAGCAACAGTAAACCAAAGCAGTGAAGAGGAGAGAAAAAGCAAGGCTGGAGACTAGGAAGGAGGGGAGACTAGAGGAGAGAAATTGTAAGAACAGCTCATGGAAAGAGAGAGAAATAAGACTGGCCTAACATTCTCCAAGGTTTTTAGTTATTTTTTTTCTGAGGGGTGCAGCAGAGAATTGAGAGGGCCATGTTGGCATCTCTGAACTAACAGATCTGGTGGAGACAAAGACTCCTACAGTAATTCATCGACCTATCATAAGCCAATTGGACCGTCTGAAAGGTCCTTGGCTTCCATTAGCTGTCATTTTGAGTTTAGGGCTAAGACCACTGGCTGAACTATCCTTATTTGTAAGTGCCTCTGGCTGCCATTGGCTGAACTGCTCTGATCCAGGGCAGGCAGAAGACCTTAGATAAGGAGGGAGAGAAGAAGCATTAAAGGAAGCCATGAGACCAGGGGAATGCAGAAAGTGCACTCTGATAAAGGAAGGAAAATTAGAAAAGAGGGAAGCACACTGGCTTGGAGCTGTGGAGGAGAGGGAGGCTGAAGTTCACATATTGATTCCTATAATGTGATTCCTTTGCAAAGCCAAATATAACCATGATGAGAAGTCTGTCACTCCTGCCTCCCTGTCGCTTGAAGAGATCATCCATACCTGGGCAGACACATGGGATTCCCTGAGTGTTCCCATCTCTCTCCTGCCCTAGACCTTCTGCTGTGTCCCCTGATCCTCTGGAAAAACATGAGGAGGAAAAAAAAAAGACCACTCCCCTCTCCTTTCTTGCTGTATGAGATTTCCTTATCAGGAAGAGAGACTGGGTTGCCTGTAAAACAGAGCAGCCCTGCTTGCCTGTGTTTAACTTCTAGCGACTTCAAAGGAGAGAATCAGCCACAAAAGCAAACAGTGGATCTTCTCTTGTGTTTAGAACCCAGTTTCTGTCAGGTTTGGCCCAGATCCAAGGAAGGGGTGGCGGCAGAGCATGGACCACTGCCACTGTCTGGCCTGAGTCAAATAATGCAAGAGCCGTTTCTGACACCAGTAAACAAGCTCGTGCAGAGTAAGCAGGTTATATGGTCCCTCCCTCCCATGAACAGGTAGATGTGGCCTCAGGGAGGGGTGTAACATTCCAGGCCTGGGGTCCCAGCCTGGCCC
Source organism: Varanus komodoensis (assembly GCF_004798865.1). Classification (NCBI taxonomy): domain Eukaryota; kingdom Metazoa; phylum Chordata; class Lepidosauria; order Squamata; family Varanidae; genus Varanus; species Varanus komodoensis. The sequence goes on from NW_025335954.1 coordinate 8,388,779, forward strand.
TCTGGGATTCAGCAAATGGCCATGGCTATTCCTCTGGCCCACCCCTTTCTCCCAACTATCAATAACCATCTTTCCCCCCATCCAAAGAGGTTGAAACACCTCTTCCAAGATTTAGTTACTGTTAAGTGCTTTAAGCAAGAAGCATATGGGTCTTGTTGGCCCCATTCCTTCTACCTCAGCCCCTGATCCTTGTGCATTTGGCCCCACACTTGGCTGAAATTCAGCCCCAGAGAGCTTCTCCCAGGATGGTAGCCTGGGTGCCCCCTCCACTGCACCATTTTGTGAGAGCAGCCACAATTCTCTCAGCACTCCACACATGACCACTGACTCCAAATGCTGGAGACCCCTGCTGCGAAGCCATTCCACCTGTGTGAAGCAGCTCCTTCTGAATTCCCTGCACTTTTCGCCACGCCACTACAAGGCATGGCTCACATGAGCATGGCTACAATCCGCTGAAGCTCCATATGACATATTTCTAGCAGCAGCTCATTCACACAGCAGGCACTTTTACCCCTGATGGAGGTAAGTCAGTGCTAGTGCTAGTATAGACCATCCCCCATCCCGTGCTCCACCCATGTACTCTTCAATCAACCTGGAAAAGCCACCGCTTGGTGGCAGGACCTGAGCACTGCCTGCAACATGTCCTGGACTCAGTCCCAGCACTCTGCAAGAAGGGCTGCAAAAGACCCTGCCTGGAATCTCGACTAGCTATTGTGTCCTTCAGGGTGGCCCAGTCTTCCCCAGCCCAGCGCCCTTCAGATGTGTTGGACCAGAACTCTCGTCGTCCCCAGCCATGCAGCCCTGGGAATTCTAGGTGGGGAAGGCTGGTGTGGATGACAGGAGCTGGCTGGTAAAAAGCCATTTCCTGTGGCCCTCATTCAAAGGCAGGGATTGTTATCTTGAGACATTTGCTGTCTCCTGCTGAAGGCATTCCAAGACATGAAGGTGGCTTATTCACAGGAAGTTGTGGGTCTTTATGGACCCTCTGAACTCTGCCTACTGCTGCATAGTTAAGATAACAGGCTGCTCTTGTTTACATGATCATTTTATCCAGGGATATGAGTCAAGATAGAGCTCCCCTATCTTGCCAGCTCTCCTCTCAAGTCCAGCCTCTGATTCATCCTCATGTGTAAACAAATGAGAAAGCTGATGTGAAGCAAAGGCCTGTTGTCTCAGAATAGCCGTTACAGGCCTCTGCAAAAACATCATCGATATTAATAGTTCCCTTGCCTTATCAGGATTGGGTGATCTGGCTCTTTGGCATGTCGGAGGCTTGTCTAATGAACATCATTCGCTTTGTGCATAAGTTGTATGGGAATCACTTTATACCCAGTTGGTTCATCCAGTCGACTATTACCAGCACAGACTGGTAGTGGTTCCCTGGGGTTCAGATGGGAAATTTGTAGTTCTACTAGAAGATGCATACAAAGCTCTGGTCCTTTGTGCATACTCTGACAGATACCATCTTGTATTTCAAACTATTCCATTTTTTTTTTATTCTTACAGTATCCTCTTTGGTTTGTCCACAGTAGAGGCCTTGTGCAGCTGCTCACACATTTAGGGAGCACATACCTGGATGAACACTCCATAGGTTACTGTGGTTCTACTTTACAGAGAATAGTGCTCTGACTGAAGGCATCGCCTGCTTCAGCTCTTCTTAGCCTGATGCCCTCCAGATATTTTGGACTACATCTCCCAGCATTCCTCACTACTGCAGAGGAATGCTGGGAGGTGAAGCTCAAAGCATCTGGAGGGCACAAGGTTGGGGTGGGTTGTCTGATACACATCTGGTTTAAGGACAGAACCTTAAGAAGGAAAATCAGGACCAAGAAGTTGCTCATCAACACCTAATTCCCAGACAGCAAACATTACAGATCTGTGATCACCTTCTGCTCCACTGTGAGGAAAAATACTGTATTTTTATTTAATTTGTAATAATGTCTACATTTGCATCTATTCATATACATTGGGACAAAGCATATTGCAAACTGGAGCAAAAAAACAACAACTCTAAGTATAGACTGACGGAAACTAAGCTAGCAGTGACTGAGCAAGAAAGAGATCTTGGGGTGGCAGAGGCCAGCTTGGTGCAAATGTTGGCCCCATGTGCAGCAGCTGTGAAAAGGCAAATTCCATGTTAGGCATAATTAGTAATACAATTGAAAAAAGAATTGCCAAGATTGTACTCCCCTCATACAAATCCTTGGTACACTGTGTACAGTTCTCGTCACCTTACTTGAAAATGGACATTATAGAATTGAAAAAGCGCAGAGGAGGGCAACTAAAAAGATCAGGGGGCTGGAGCAACTCTGCTCCAGAAGTGGCCAGGACAAGAGGGACTGTAAGGGGGACATGATAAAGGTGTTTAAAATTATGCATGGAGCGGGAAAAGTGGAGAGGAAGACATAATATTTGATCCTGGGGTCATCCCATGAAGCTGATTGCTGGGAGATTAAGGACAGCCAAAGGAAGTACTTCTTTATAGAGTGCATTGTTAAGCTATGGAATTCACTGTCACCGGAAATAGTCATGACCACCAGTTGAAATGGCTGTAAAAGGGAACTGGAGAGATACATGAGGGAGGAGGCTATGAGTGGCTACTAGCCTTGCTGGCTTCCTGCTACGCCCTTTATCAGAGCTGGCATGCCTGCATATACCAGTTGCTGAAGAGCTTGGGTTGGTGGAGGTCTTGCACCCATCCTGCTTGAGGGATTCTGTGGGCAGACAGTTTGCCATCATGTAAACAGAGTGTTGGACTGGATGGACCATCGGTCTGATCCAGCATGGCTTTTCTTATGTTCCTATTAGTGTATGCAAGCATTATTCAAATGTGTGCCCTTGTTTGCCAGACTGTTCATCCACCCAGCCCAGTAAAGAGGAGTGGGGCCAGCCCATTGTACGTAATGTCCTTTGCTCCTTAAGCTCTAGGATGGAATTTAGGAACTGCTCAGGCAAGAACAATCCTTACAGGAGCCACTGAGAACTTGCTAGGCTGCCCTGCCTCAAAAGAACCCTATAGAATCATAGATAGGGGTACTTTAATGTACATCCAATGCTACTTGTCTCAAACCACAGATGAGCATTTCCCCTCTCACACACAGATGATTATTATTTTCATATTCCTGATGTCCGCCACCCACTGCTCCCCAACCTGTTTGCTATATGCTATAATCTACAATAGCTCTGTGTCTAAAGCAGGATGTGTGAGTAAATGAGCAGAGCCATTTCCTTCTAGAAAACGTGGGTGTGTGCAACAGAGTGCTGAATCTAGCAAGCGATTTGATAGTACTTTTTCTAGAATAGCTGCATCCTGAACACGGTTAGGATCACTGATTAAGCTAGACTGGCAGGCACTGTGGAGCGGGGAGGGAGAGGAGAGAAAGCACATGCATTCTGTGGACATCACATTCAACAACACACTGATAATGAGTGGGAAACATGGCCCAAAAACCCTGCCAAAAAGCAAAATGGGGAGGATGATTTTACCAGGGACAAATACCAGAAAATAGAGCATTATCTCTTGTAAATAGAGGTCCGCCTGGCGCCGTCGTTATTTGTTTTTCGGCGCCAGGCGAAGACCTTTTTATTTAAGCAGCATTTTAAATGTTAATATTATTGAATTTTATCTGGTCAGGGCGGCTTATTTTATATTGTATATCTGTATTTTATTTTAATGTATATATTTTAAAATTTTATTTATGATGATCTAACTTATTGTTGTAAGCCGCCCCAAGGCTTCGGCAAATGGGGCGGCATAAAAATGTTTTGATAAATAAATAAATAAATAAATAAATAAATAAAGGTAAAGGTAAAGGTTTCCCCTTGACATGAAGTCCAGTCATGCCTGACTCTAGGGGGCGGTGCTCATCTCCGTTTGCTAGCCGAGGGAGCCAGCGTTTGTCCGCAGACAGTCTCCGTGGACATGTGGCCGGCATGACTAAACACTGAAGTGCACGGAACTCTGTTACCTGCAATGGGAACTCACTCCGTTGTGCAGATTCGAACCGGCCACCTTTCGATCAACCAGCCCAGCAGCACAGTGTTTAAAGCACTGCACCACCTGCAGTCCCTCTCTTGTAAATAGGGATAGAAAAAATAGATGAGGGAAGAACGCGTGGGGCTTGCCCAGCTGGGCAGGCACCCACCAAGCCGTGCAGAGCTGCAATTCCCATCAGTCCCAGCCAGCACAGCCCCTGGCCAGGAATGTTGGGAATTCTGGTCCAGGTTCCCGCCATGTAGCAACACAATGAGTTGAAACTCCCTTCAGCAACCTGGCTGCCTCGTGTTCACGCAGCAATGCTCTGTTCAAGGATGAGCACAACATGAAAACACTGCTTCAAATCATAACTCTACTGAGTATATTCTGGCAACTGGTCCAGTCATCGATGTGTTAGGCCAGGATGGTTTTCATTTACTCTTTCCTGTTTGGCTGGCAACTCTTGTATGAACCCACGCAGTGCCCCTTGGAGCACATCCAAATGGGTCCACCACTTTTTTGTTAACTGGCCCTGCTTTTGTGCCTTTACAAGTAGCCTGAACGGCAGACATTGAGAAGATGAACCCTTCTTATCAGGGAGGTGAGGAGTGGGAAACGCTTTCACAGCTTAATAGCCAACTGGCATGTTACAGTTCAAAGGGATTGAGCCGATTTTAAAAAGTGTAAAGTCTCAACTTTCTGGAGGCTGGATCCCAGGGAATCAGTGAAGTTGCACCAACCGAATTTCCCCAGGAAGTTTGTCTGCCAGGATTAATCTTCTCACCAGGGACCTCCTGCTAAGCTTTCAGGGAAACCCAGGATCCCTTGCAAAATAGACTGCAGACCCCTGGGATCTAATCCAAACAGTCACCTTCAGCATGCACCCATTGTGGAAGTCAGCAGCACTCAGCTCACAGAACACTCCCATATGTGACCTCCAGGCATCTGCTGAGACCCACATATCAATCAGCACAGGCCCTCCAGCCTTCATCTCCCTCTGTGAAGTTGCTGCCCTGTCACTTGGGCTCTCTCAGCCAGAGAGTTGTGACAGGGGCAAGGAGAAGCACTGGCATCTTGCACTTGCCATACCCCATCCCTCTGAGGGTGGCACAGATTAGGTCCAAATGGACAGGGCAAGAAAAGGGGCTGCATAAACAGTGATGAGCACTGGGCAATTTCTGTCCCCTGTACACGCTCGAGAGGATTTGGGGAACAGGCATCCACACCCTTTTTGATTTAATGTGTTTACTGCAGCCAAGAATGTTGAAAATGTTACCCAGACTACCATGCAAAGCTGCTATCAAAGAGGGCCTGTTAGGGATCCAAACTATGCACTCTAAAGCAGCAGAGAATCTGTCATGCTGTTTTGCAGAGATAATCATGATAAAAAGTCTTGCATAACGCTGTATATAATATCCTTTTTATGATTTTAAAAATCTAAGTTTTATTTGTTTTGTGTGTTGCTCTGGATATCTCAGGAAATACAAACTGAGCAGTATGCTCTTATGCATGTCTAATCGGGAGTAAACACTGCTGAGCTCAACCGGACTGACTCCTAGGCAGGTGTGCAGCTAAATGTATTGTAATGCATTTATCAATAGATAAAAAAGTCTCTAACAGATAAATGAGGGGAAACCGTGAATAAATCTTGCATCATGTCTGCCCATCACAAAAAGTTTTGGTGAGGCAACCCTGCACTGAATGACCCCAGGAAAAAATACGTGTTGATTGTGGTTTGAATGACAGGAAACTCTCCACCCCACCCTGACTCATTAAAAATCCAGGCTGGCAGGGCATTCATTGGCTGAGTACCTGCCTAACACGACCCGCCCTCAGGAATGATTCATGGACTTCTGCCAGCAACAATTCATCCTGCCTTGTGCTGCCCAGATGGGTGGATGTTGTCGTACTTGACCACAACACTTTGCCTAGGGCAGCACTTTTGCAGCCGCAGGAGATGCTGAGAGAGCCACCAATCCTCAGCCATGGTGTTGTGCTCCTGAAACACAGAGGAAAAAGCCCTGCCACAGAAATGGGGGTAGGCAACCTGGCACCCGCAAGATGCTTTGGAGATCGCTCCCATAATCCTTGACTTTGGGCCGCGCTGGCTGGGGCTTATGTGGCTTGTATTCCAAGACATCTGGACAGCTCCAGGTTGCCTACCCCTAAAATAGGCCAATACCGCAATCCAACAGATGTTTATTCCGCAAATAAGTTCTATTGTGTCCAGTGGGGCTTCCTCCCAAGCAGGGCTGGCCCAAACCACCTTTGCTGCCTGAGATGAAGAACAAGATAGTGTCTCACTTCATCCCCCGTAAGATGTCTGAACAATAGGGGCATTCAGACAGTGTCTTCACCAGAGAGCAACTGGCAGCAGGCAAGTTGCTTGGCACACGTGGCACTGTCTTCAAACACCTTGTCTCAACTTGCTCACTGTTCTACTTGGCTGATATCTCCTTGTTCCTCAGCATCTGCTGCCTGAGGCAACTGCTTCACTCTGCTTAATGGTAGGGCTGGCCCTGTACCTGAAAACATAGGATTGTAGAGAAGGCTAGGCTAGGGAGTCATTTCGGATTACAGTAAGAGAAGCAAACTCAGTTCATAACCGGATTCAATGGCTCACTGGCGGATATATTCAAGTTGGAAAGATGTGAGGAAACGTAGTGCATTTGAAGAACATTTGTTGTGCTTCTTTTAAAAAAAAATACACTGCTGAATAATGGTGACAATATAATGGTAGAAAACATCACCACCCCACTTTTTAAATAGATGTTTATTTAATTACAATATTTTTGCCCTACTTTTCAATAACATATTTCCAAGGTAGCTTAGAATGTATCTTTTTGAAGTGTATGCACTGCACTGGGTAGCTTACATCTCAAGAGCTGATTAAACCATTTTGGACAAGTGGTGCTATATACAAGCCATGCCAGGGAGAGTGATGGACTGATGCTAAGCCGGCACAATGTACACCATATCCTATGTTCCCCTAGTCCAAAGGAAAAAGACATTCAGGGATTGAATATGGGCTGAGAGTGGGTTGTTGCTGAGATGTGGAACATCCTGCTCTCTGAACCCAGCCAAGATAACAAGCCATGGCTTATTGACCACAACAACCCATGTAAAGAACCCATGGTCTGCTGATGAGTTGGGAAGGATGGGTTGCTCACCATGGTTTGTTAAGCATGGCTGGGTTCTGACAACCCAATAGTCCACATTTTAACATTTTAACCCACAGTTCAGCGACATGCCACCCTCAGCCCTGGCGTGTAGGTAATCATGCTACTTTGAAGGACACAGAGGAGACCAGCAATGATGGCCACAGGACAACACTGGACAACACTGCCAGTGCCTGCCCATCATGGACTGTTCTCACATCACGCAGACAGAGGCAGCCAATGCACCCATACTGATGGGGCATGGGTCAGGATCGGAAGGATAATGGAGAACCAGCCACCTGCTGAGCTGGCAAGTCTCAACTACAGGATCATGAGATAAAAGCGCAGCATTTAAATAATCCAGCCTTTCCCCTCTCCATATATGCTCATCCCTGCCACTCACTCCTACAGCCTGAAGTGGCACGATGCAGAATTGGAGTTACCATGTGATTCTGCTGAGTATATAAGCTGGCCCTTCAAAGCTATCAACACCTTATTTTCTTTTTCTCAGAGCAACAAGTTTATGAGGCAGGCCCAGGTTGCATGCAGGGGGTGCGGGGGCTGAGCTTGGCTGAGTGCGAGGACCACTCCCCCGAGCGGTCCCAGAGGACTGTGGTCAGCAGAAACAGTGAGGGCATCCAGCACATAAAGGTCCCCCATTTGTTTGCCTGGTGCTGTATGCTGTTTGTGCTGCTTCAGCTGGGCAGGGCCTCTCCTTCTCTCATTTCCTCTGCCCATTGTTCTGAGTTTTTCAATATGGGGAAACACAGACCAATTATCCCTGCACCTTTGCCAAAAAGCTTATCAATAGGGGGATGGGACAGACGCCATACTGTAATAATGCCAAGGAAGATGGGATTCCAGAGGCAAAAAAAGACGTTATATGGGTATGGATTCTCTGGGCCATTTAGGGGTTCAACCCAGTACTGGAAACAAAGAAAAGAAAAAGCTATGAGCAACTGTAGAGAGGTGGTGGAGAGACCTAGTGGTGAGTTGGGAAGTGCTGGCTTTTGATTTCACCCTAGACGTGAACTCATCATTGGTTGTTGACAAATTGCATCATTCAGAGTTTTTCTATACAAGGCTCTTCATAGCAGTATATGCATTCAGTTTTGTTACAAAACGGGAACTCTGCAGATAGCTTTTCCTTTCCTGCTTTTCTATGGTATAACCTCTAGATGGCACTGTGCTACAGAGGAATAGTGCAAATACATGTGTAGGAAATTACTTTTTCTTTCGTTTTAAGAAACAATACTCTTATTTTCTCCACTGTAACCCTATGCCAGGGAAAGTACTCTTAAATAACAGAAGAGAAACTGGAAGATCACAATGTCATCTAAAACATCCTAAGGAATCATGGGTGCATAATAAATGACTCATATGGAGGATATTGACAGTGGTCTGCCTTAAACAGCAGGAGTGTGTGTTGCTGAGGCAATGTATATAAAGTACTGGGAAAATTTAATAAAAAGCTGCAATTTTGTGTTATATTGCAGTATTTTCTTTTTTAACCCCCCCCCCCGGAACCTAGAATTCCAGTTTGCTGGGAAGCATATCCCCCCCCCCTTCAGATTAGGTGCAGGGACCCTGCAGCCCAGCAAATGTTATTGGAAGTCAGCTCCCATCAGGCCCATTCAATGTGGCCTATGTTCAAGGATGATTGGAAATGATAGTCTAAAACAACTGGACAATTTCCTCAGCCCAGGCTGTGTTTACTCAGTGATCAGCAAAAGGCACCTAGAATGGATTTAAAGATGGGGACACTTGGAAGCACTGGGCCCATGAGGACTAAAATAGTTATCTTCCCCTCAGTTATTTACTGAACAGTTGGAAAAATACCACAAAATGTTGATCTTCTAAAGCTTCTAAAGTTGGTACCTGGGTCCATTGCTGTATTAATAGATGTTCATTATTTTTAATTTTTCACCAGAAAATGCACTGCATATTATAGATCAAAGTTGTAGACTAGTCTAGATGTAAAGGTGAGGCATTCAGAGGATGAACAAATGGAACTGATTGTATGCAGGGGTTAATATACTTTTTACCTGGGCCACTGTTTGCTTTAAAGCTTTTCTTGGCAGGCATTTGCACTTGCTCAGATGTCTCATTTCTTATTTTGTGTGTCCCAGGGATGAGCTCTGGTACCACAAACAGCCCTGCAACATCTGCACAGTGCCCCTAATAGGGTTTGCAGGACTTCTCGTGATTGCCTTATCCTCCAAAAGCCCAAGGTGAGTCACATGGTCCTTCCTGTCTTCATTTTATCTTTACAACAACCCTGCAAGGTAGGTTAGGCTGAGAGTCCCTGACTGACCCAAAAGTCAGTAAGTCTCCATCACCAGCAATTCCCTTCTGCTGTCGAAAATAGAGCTTCTTCAGTCTGTATCACACACACTGCCTGGATCCGATTCAGGACTGCTTGGTGCCGGCTCTCAGCCACTGCTGCTTTCTGCCAAGGGAGGCCCGCAACCTCCAGCTGCCTTGTCCTTCCCCTGCTTCTATGCAGGCATACTTAGGTTTTTAAACAGATTGGTTTGTTGAATGGTGGATAATGTTTGTTTCTTTCTATTGAAGTGGCTGTTTTAATCACCGTTTATATCTGATGACTTTTAATTGGAACTCATTTATTTCTTTGATGAGTGTTTGTGTTTTATTGACATTTTCATTATTTTATCTGTATTCGTTAGCTGCCTTGAAGAGTCATTTTAGTGCTAAGGCAGGATATAAGTTTAATTTTAAAATAGATGGACGTTATTGGAACCAACAGCTTCAGCTCTCCCAGGTGTTGATTCCTTCCAAGTACAGCTCGTTGCAACGTGCAGGGCCATCTAGTGGTCATGCAATGCATTGCAGATATAGGTATTGCTATCTAGGTAAAGGTCAGTTCAAGTCTTTCCCAACCTAGCTCCCTCCAGATGTTTTGGATTTCAACTTCTATTAGCCTTAGCATGGCCAATGTTCAGGAGGTCTGGGTGTTGTAGGCCAAACTTGTAGAGGGCATGAGGTTGGGAAGAATTGTTTTAGATAGATATAGGTGAGAGCCAGTGTGGTGCAGTGTTAAAAGTGTTGGACTAGGACGCAGGTGATTTGGGTTCTAGTTCCCGCTCGGCCATGGAGCTCAATGGGTGGTTTTGGGCCAGTCACAGACTTCTGGTTGAATCTACTTCACAGAGTTGTTGTTTTGAGTATAAAACGGAGGGGAGAACCCTATAAGTCACCTTGTGTTTCTTGCAAGAGGAAGAAAAGTGGCGTATTAAGGTATAATAATAATAGGAATAGGGCTAGGTGGGGGTGACTGGTCAAGACATCTTATTTGCAAACACTTCAAAACGATCTTCTAAAAGGGCTGGAGATTCAGCTGGGTCAGAATTGAGAAGCAACTGCCCATTAGAATCACTGTTGCTGGTGATATTTGTAATTATTTGGTTGGAATATAAATTTGGCTCAGCTTGTAAATCTTGGATGGACAGAAAATGGAGCAAAGGGCAGAATGGGGAATGCTTCTCCGTTCTCTTCTACAACCAATGGGCCTCAGCAATTCTGTTGCAAAAGCAGGGCCTGGTGCTTATGCCAGGGAGGTTTAGCACTTCTTTGGAGAAGCCCTGAAATGAAGTAGGTGCTCTCTTACATCAGTGCTGCTGACCTGCCTCCTTTGAGAAATGGGTATTTTTGGTTTTCCCCAAAGAAGCACTAAGTCCTTTTGAGCAAGCTGCTGTGGGCAGCTTGGGCAACAAAACTGACAGGGTTTAAGGGAACTAATGGAAGTGGAAACATCCAGTTACATGCTGCCCATAGTTCTCCTGCTTTTGTTTCTCTCAAGCTCAAAATGAACCTACACATGTGCAGCTTTGACTCAGTAGATGAAGGCTCGCAAGCACCCTGCTTTGCTGCTATTTGCACAGCCCTTCTTTAACATTAGCTAGCAAACCTCCCATCTTCATCAACATCATTTTCATAAATGCTTTTTAACTGATGGCAACTATCAGCCCTGGCTACCTAACCTTTTGCAAGGGAGTTTGCAAGTGGCTCTCAGTCACAGCTCAAATTCTCCATCCATCCATAAGCTTTTGTTCAGGTCAAAATGCCCATGCTAAGGCTTTGTTACTGGTAGTAAAAGCTTTAAGCTAAACTGGGCTGGTTTTGGGGCCCTGCCCTTTTTTGCCTTTGATCCCACTCACCACTGGAATATGGCCCCTGAGAGATTTTCTGAAATGGAATTTGGCCCTCGGGTTGAAAGAGGTTGCTCATCCCTGCTGTGGCATAATCACTTGAATTTGGCTAGCCACCTGGGTGTCTCCAGCTCTGACATCTGAATCAAGCCCACTTTCTCCCTGTGCATTTCTTTGTATCTGATTTATACATGACTTTTTCAAGTACTGCTCTCCTGAAGAAGTAGAAGGGATGAAGAGACAAAAACTGGTTCTAGACAACACAATAGTTCACACTCAAGGGTCGAGTTCTGCTAACATGTCATGATGAACAATCCACAGGTCACAACCCAATGACACATCAGGGATTTTCTTCATGTGTTGTTCATCATTAACAAGCCATGGCTTATTAGTCCAGCTGGGTTCAAGACATAAGAAAATAAGAAAAAGCAAGGTTAATCAGACTTAATTTGATCCAGCACTCTGTACACATGGTGACAAACCAGCTGTGCGCAGGATCCCTCTTGCAGGATGGTGCAAGGCCTGCTCCTGCCCAAGCTCCTCCGCAACTGGTGCATGCAGGCATGCTGCCTCTGGTAAAGGAGGCAGCACACAGCCAGCATGGCTAGTAGCCACTCATTGCCTCCCCCATCATGAATCTGTCCAATCCCCTTTTAAAGCCATCCAGATCAGCAGCAAGTTCCATAAAATGAATATGCTGTGTGAGAAGAACTTCCTTTTATCTGTCTTAAACCTCCCACCAATCAGCTTCATGGGATGACCCCGGGTTCAAATGTTATCAGAGAGGGAGAAAAATGTCTGTGCATAATTTTAAGCATGTCTATCATGTCTCTCCTTAAACACCTTTTTTCTAAGTAGACCAGTCCCAGTTGTTGTAGCCACCCCTCATAGGGGAGTGGCTCCAGGCCCCTGATTATTTTTGTTGCCCTTCTCTATACTTTCCCCACTCAATAATGTCCTTTCTCAGTTAAAACAACTGAAACTAAACACCATTCCAGTTGCAGTCACACCAAAGATAAAGGAAGTAAGATTTTGGCAGTTGTATTTTCTATTCCGTTCCTAATTGTGCCTATCATGGAGTTTGCCTTCTTCACAGCAGCTGAGCACTGAGCTGACATTTTCATTGAGCTGTCACCACTACGCCAAGCTCCCTTTCGTGCTCAGTCACTGCTACTTCAGATCCCATCAGTGTATACTTGGAGTTGGGATGTTTTGCCCCAACATGTATTGCTTTACACTTACTTAGACAATGTACTAACCCACAATTCAACATCAACCCATGGTTTGGTAACAAGCCCTACTCAACCCTTGAGTGTGGATTATTATATGGTCTGAACCCTGCCTGTCCCAGGATGCTAAAAATATATAAGATCTTATTCTTTCAAGCAGCCAAATGCATTTTAGCCCTTGATCATACAATACCATCTGATTGGGGCTTCATTCATTTCAGAGGCAATTCTTTCAGAGATCCGTACAGGCATTTTTTTTTTTCTTTTAGCATAGCTGACCCTTGAAGAAGGCCCAGTTATATGATTTGGGGCTGAAACACCTTGGGCTAATTCATGGATTGCATGAATCTACCCTTTGCCTCTTCATTCCCTTGGGTTATATTTTGGATGTTCCCCAGTTGTGTTCAACCCTCACTTGAAGAAGTACCTTTCCCATATTCCTCTATCTCTGGAAAAACAGAGAAGAAAGCATGTCTACATTTCAGCCTTTCCTACACTGAGCAGACTACAGTGCAGTTGCTTCTCTTTTGAGTTTTAAGACACACAAGCTTGCACACCCATTTTGTGCCTCCCAGTTGGAATTTCTGCATGCTCGGTGCTTGTGTGAAGTCAAGCCTGCCTTCAGTTTGCACATTGCACTCTTAGCAGGCAGTCTGCTAATACGCTGTCCCAAGGCAGGGTTCTGTAGCACCCAGGCGACTGCTTGGTTTTCTCTCCTCTTGCTAATGGATTGTGCATTGCTTTTGCCATTGCTCTTGTACCAGGCCAGCTGTTTGAATAGCCATCTGAATGACTTTCTGGCTCTTCTCCTCTACAGATCTAACAGCAGGAACTGATCCCTTGATGAACTCAGTCCTGTAATTAGATTAAGCCGCAAAACAGGACAGCTTCTTCCTTCTCAGCCAAGTCACCCATCAAACTAAGCTTCACCAGAAGCCAGGGCTGAGCAGCAGGGATGGGGGTGTTGGCAGAGGCAGGTGACCCTAGTCCACAGCTGAGTCATCCATGGCTCCCCATCTGGGGCAGGCTGCACCAACAGCAAGTTGCATGAGCAGTATATTTTTATGCCTTGATTTATTGTATCCATGCAATTTTAGGTACAATTATTTATACATGCCTTTTACATCTTAATTAAAGAGGGGGGTAAAATAAACTTCTCTGAGACCAAGGAACAGATGCGCTGCTGGCTCAAGGGAAAATAGAAACAGTTTCTTTGCTTACACCCTCCACACCAAAGATGCCCTGTCAAAGGGATGCACCACTTCAAGTTCTGGGTCCAAATTTGGCTTCTGGAGTTCCTCAGATTGCTATGCCTTCCCCTAGCCCCAGCCCCTTCTCCAAACCACTCATCTTTTGGTGGCTTCCCAAATTTATTGCATTCCACTCTTCCTTCTAAAACATTGAAATACCTTGAGTTGGTGGCAGGAAGAGTTTAAGCCTAAAATGGGCTGCTTTTTCAGGTCCCGCCCCTATTGCCCTCAGCCCTGCCCACCACTGGACTGCACCCACCAGGCTGAAAAAGATCCTGCACCCTCCCCTCTCACAACTGTAGACGAATCTGCATATTCTCTTTTAAACAGTCTGGATTAATTTTGCATATGCCATCCTGGAAAAAGCGACACTGGCGGTTTGGTCTGCATCAGCCACAACTTTGCCTAGCAACCACAAGCAGAAAACATTCATTCCCGGTTGCTTAGCAACCAGAAGCAGACAGCTTCTTCTTTCCTAGCCCAGAGAGAGGAAACTTGTGGCCTTCTGGATTTTGTTGGACTGCAACTCTCATCAGCCCCAGCCAGCCAAGCCAATGGTGAGGGAAGATGTGAACTGCAGTCCAATGACTTCTGGGGGCCACATGTTCCTCATCCCTGTCCCAGACCTAGCAAAATGCAGATGACTGCTCCTAACAAAAGAACTCTGCCTGGAAACTTTGGAATGAGCCAGGGGCCAGACTTAAAGGCATCACAGTAATATTTTGGTATGTGACAAACATAAAAACAGTAGCTTCAGTAGTGTCCAAAGGGGACTTGGTACATGCTTAGAGTTTCTCCATTTTATCATTACTACATGCACTCCAGCAGTGCCTGCCCGAGACTTTTTGGAGACACCCCCTCCCCCTGCACTGGCCAAAAAGTTGCTGCACTCCACCTTCTCCCAAGATGCCCTGCGACACAGTAAAGGGCGGGATGCCAAGATTTTAAATAAATAAAGATGGGACGCTCCCCATGTTAACAACCAAAGGACACCATACAGCCATTCCATTTTTTTTCCTTAAAGGGGGACTAGAAATGGGGAACTCTTATAAAATTCCATGAGTGGGGCACAGCAGTGGCATGCTAAAAGGCCCATCTGGAAGCACCCTCGTTCTTGCTTTCGTCATTCATCCCACCTGTCCATGGTGGTACTTGAAAGAAAAGCCAGCATGCTAATGCTGAATCCCGGCTCTGGGGCAGAGACGTGAGGATGCTTGTTAGCACAAACAACTGGCAGCTCCATGCCTGAGGGCTCACCCAGCAGGATTCAGTGTCTCCTGCCCAAGCGGTGATACCCAGGAGAATGTCAGCCCACCCCACCAAGGCCAACCTGCCTTGGTACCACACTCCCCTGACCCAATCCACGCCTATTCACTTCACCATGTAGAGATAAGAACATAAGGAAAGCCATGCTGGATCAGACCAAAGGTCTACTTAGGCCAGCACTCCATGCAGACAGTGGCAAACCAGCTGTGCACAGGAACCCTCTTGCAGGATGGTGCAAGACCTCCTCCTGCCCAAGCTCCTCCGCAACTGGCGCACACAGGATGCCGTGCCTGGTGAAGGATCAAGCAAGGCTAGGAGCCACGGAGAGCCCGCTCCCTTGTGAATCTGTCCAGTCCCCTTTTAGAGCCATCCAAGTGCGCGGCCATCACCGCTTCCTGTGGGAATGAAGTGATGTGTGAAGAAGTACTTCCTTTATTTAGATGAAATTGACTTGAAGTGTGCCAGGGGCTATTCAGAATATTTCAGAGGCACCAGGCCATTCATGTGACGTATTGGGCCACCTGAAGCTGGGCAGTCACAGGCCGTTTTGGGGTTCTGGGTGATTCATCAACACACCAACAACTCCTCCTTCTCCAGTCCAGGCAACTTGTTCGGCCACATCAACTGTCTGCACCAGCGTGATTAGTCAAAATAGTTGCTGGCGTGCACTGCAACCCGATGTGGCTTAAAGGCTAGGCCAGTTCACATCACATGATAGCTGCATCCCACTTCCATGATGGACTGCAGCAAGAGTGTGAATTGTGGGAAGTTCTATCCAAACCTTTTATTGCACCGTCATTCAAGCCTTATTCGAGGAATTTTACTGAAGTGCTGTCCTGCTTGTTTCCAGATGATGTCTTTCTCCTTGTAAACCTCCTGTGCTTTCCCAGAATTTCTGTCTTTTTTCAGATAATTGCACACATATACATTGCACAGGGCCTTCTAACTGGTTGAGGCACGAGCCTTGCCTGCCTCTGTTTTTTAGTAGTGTGGGGAAGTTAATCTCCTACTTTCATCGCACTTAAGCAAGTTGGTGTGAATGTAAAGCATTATTTGCATCCAGCAGCTTTGATTAAGCCATTGGGCTCCCCCTCCTTCTAATTCCTTGGGGGTTGGGAAAGGGGTGTATGGTGATGCTCTGGTCCCTCCCAAAGGCCTGGGAAAAGTGCCCAGTGACACGTGCAGCTCGTTAGCTTTGGCAAAGCTGCAGCAGCTGCAGCTGGAATAATCCCTCGGACCCCGTAGGGGTGGAAATGGCGCTCGGGCAGCTGATTGGAAGAAGCTAGTGTTCTCCGGCCCCCAAGTTCTCCCTCCCTTCTTTCCCCTGAGGTGACTCATCAGGAATCCTAGCCCTAGCTCCTGTGCAGGGTCCAGGAGAGGCCCTGCATGGGGAGGGAGGGAGGGAGGGAGGGAGGGATGTGTCCTAGGAGATGATGAGGGGGAAGTGCAAACAAACACACCAGTAACTATGATGACTTCAGGCTGGGAAAGTAAGAATTGAGATGGGGTCTGCACTAGGCTGTGTTTTCGCTTTCTCTCCCTCCTTCATTTTCTGGGACAAAGCAGACTTTACTTTGAAACCTTGTCTAGCCGTGATGTTCCCCGCTTTTTACTCTCAAGTAGACACAGGACTCCCCCCCTTGAATCAGGACCTTAATGAGGAGAGTTGGGGCGTGGGGGCATTAAAGATCTGGATCTAGGGTCCTGAACCTACCAAAGTAGAGAATGGGGGTACACAGAGAGAGTAATAATGGCAGCGCTCTGAGAAACATTTTCCTTTTTTTGGATTTGAATTGATTTGCCTCTTGAATTCAAGATCATACTTAGGTCAACCATACCATACCATCACCCAAAGGGTGCAAGAAAGACAAAATGGGTGGGAGGCACAGCGTGGCCATGCCAACTGGCTCCCATTCAAGCTCCAGTTTTGCTCTGTTTGTTCCCACCCAAGTTCAGATCTCCCACCCAAGAGTTTTGTGCCTAGAGATGTGAGGGGCTCAGCTGGGGCTAAGCAACCTCCTCCAACCTGTTGTGTTGGAGTACAACCCCTTTCCTCCCTAGAGAGCTGGTCATCCAACATATGAGGTAGGCTTCAGCTTATGAAGACTGCTCTAGACTAGCAGGGCAAAACCATATTGTGTGTGTGTGTGTGTGAAGGGAGGGGGATCACCCACTGACCAGATGCTCTGCAAAGCCAAACCATCTCAGCCAAACAGGAAGGCAGCTCCCCCAGGAACCTGCTGAGTTCCTGGCTTTGCATGGAATGTTCCATCTCCATGGGAGCATCATACCTCATGTGAAGCCCCTTGGAAGCCATTCTTCTTAGCAGCAACCTCATTCCCCACAGTCCACACTGCTGCTGTTCTCTCCAATCTAAGACGAGAGATTCCAGGAGGAATGAAGTCTCAGCCTCCAGAGGAGCTTCCACAGACCAGATTAGGTTTGTGGGCCAGAGGTTCCACATCCCTCCTCCTGACCATTCAATTTTCCATTCTCTCAAGGTTGCTTTTTAGTCTTTGTGGGCTGCTATCACACAGATGAGCTCGTTACCCACTTTATTAATGACACTGTTGTTACCTTCCCCTTCTCCCTTGTGCAGGCATTCCAGGAGAAGGAAAACAGATACTCAGTCCAAGTCATGGTAGCCAACACAAGGAACCCAAATGTAAAGCAAAGGAATGCTAACTTTTGGATCAGGTCTGTTTAAAATACAGGAGGCAACTTTTGAGGGAGAGAGCTCTTCACCAAGCGTAGATGTAATCAGGGGCTTTAATCACAGCCTCCTCCACAGCAAACACTGCTGTAGGGGCATACTTGAGATCACTTCATGCAGAGTGGCAATCTCAGAGCAGCAGCTCTTTAGTATGAAGAATCAAGGCCATGAGTCAAGTAAGTGAATGGGTGGATTTTTCCCGTGTTTTGTAAATAAAGTGTGGATAAGGAGTCTAATCTGTGCTTACCAGTTACGGGATTCAAACTTGGTGGTTGTGCCATTTAATGCCAAGCATAAAGGTGCCAGTTCTCAAACGGCAGCCCACAGTCATGAACTTGCCACGTGCCTCCTGGCAAGTGCTGGCAACTTGCTGGCCAAGTGCTGCGCTGACACACCTCTGCTGTGGGAACAACACTCTTCCTTAGCCTTGCAGTTTTGCATCCCACATACTTCCAGTCAGGTCAGGACTCAGGCAGGCAGTTCAATAAGACCACTGGCTAGAGCCCTTTAAGAGTAGCAGTCTCCTTTGCAGGAGAAGCCACAACTGCAATGCTCCCCGCATGTAGAACCCTAGCTTCCCAGGGAGAGGCTCTCTCCCTGGTGTGCCAGCTTGTGACATGAAAGGAATTGTCTTTCTTTCACATGGCAGAGCACAGAAAAAATTATTCCTGCCCCACCATCATTCTAATGCAGTAAAATCAAAGGACAAAGCAAATCGATGGACAAAGCAGTTTCGTTAGCTGCTAAGTTCCGCTCCTGAGGCTGAATCTCAGTCACTCAATGCCTTCCTTTCTTCATTATGGGAGTGAGCTGTTTTAGCTACACAGTCTCCTTTGGCACACTCTGTCAGCCACACCCTCCCATTTGGAACACATTATCCTCGCCATTCCCTTACCATTGGAACATGCTGTCTTCACCATACCTTTTCCATTGGACCTCACTGCGCATACTTCAGGGCTGATTCATATGCGCATGTACATCATTCAGCCACACATTGCTGAAATCTGTCCTTTCCAAGGTGATAAGAGAGCCCTTGTGATAGCTGTTTCACACATGCAGGCCATGACTCAAGTGCTGCGTGAAATATACAAATGTGGGAGCCACATTCCATCCTGTGCAAAAAGGCAGCTGGCCCTTGATGGAAGGCCTGCAGCTGTCGGAGAGCCAAGCATGATTTTTACGGCAAGGCCTGCTGGGGATGGACATGCTGCGTCCAACTGGCAGCGCTCAGGGAACTTTTCGGTGATGGAACATAAGTGAGAGAACAAAGTGGCCAAGATGGCAAGTTCACACCCTGTCGTCTGATGTCATTCATTATTATTTTTTCCAAACCTTCCAGGGCTGAAATAGCATCCTCTGAAGTCCTGTGGTGGCTGAAACATAATTTCTAGTACATGAAAAAGGCATTCTTTAAGATGTAACAAATATATATTCCTGCTTCCGTTCTTTGCCTGGCCAGTGTCCAAAGCCCAGCAGGGGCTTCCTTGCATTTTGCAGTGCTGGAGACAGCAGCTTGGATTTCTCCAAGTTATCACTCTCCCAGTAAAAGCTTTGTTTTGTTTCCTGTCTTGTTTATCTTGATTTGCATGTGCTGGCTGCTCCTTCCTTACCACTGGGGTTAGGAACAATGCATTTAAAAACCCATGGATTGACTGGTTGCTAAATGAAATGTGGCATTTATATATGAGTGTGTTTTACTCTCCCTCCCCATATTTTATCTTCACAAGGGCCCTTGTAAAGTAGGTTAGGCTGGGAAATAATGACAGCCCAAGGTCAGATGCACTTTTTGGTTGCTGTGCTACTTGATTTGAGGCTGCCTCCTTTGTTCTCAGCACCAGACTTTTCAGAAGGCAGCTTCCCCATCTGCAACACTTGGGTACCAGCACGTTCTAGTGCTTCGAGCAGGGTTTTGACTCTCAGGCCCACAGGTCCCAATGTGACCCCCTCAGCTTTCCCAAGGGCTGTGTCCCCTTCCTCTGCCCTACAAACTGCACCCTGTGGCTTCTCAGTCTTACTTTATCCTACTGTGAAAAGGGTAAAACCACACTCTCCACACTGATCATCCTGGCGGAAAAGACAGATAGAAGTATAATCATGGAATAGTAGAGTTGGAAGGGGCCATGAAGGCCATTGAGTCCAACCCCCTGCTGTTGCTGGACACCACGTTACACCATCTAATAAATAAGAGCACAGTGAATATGATCCAGTGTTATCTTTCCCCACTTTTAAAGGGAGAAACTGTGCTGGATGCCATTTTCCATTCTCAACTGTAGTACAGAGACACTGTGTTAGGATAAGGAAAGGCCTGGAGATGACTTGTCTGTTCTATGTCCTTATAAATGGCTTTCGGCCACCACCAAGCTATTCCCTATTCCGGTTGCAATTCCCAAGAGTCAGAATGACCACAAGCAGCCCAGAGCAAGAACTGATGAAAAGAATAACATGGGAGAGGAAGCGGATTGTGTAAACTGCCTTGGATTTGCAGCAAGAGGAAAAAAGGCAGGATATAAATGTAACACATAAGCTGATGTCCTGTTGGGCTGAAGACAGACAGAACATCTTCAGAGTAGTGGGGCAATTCTGCAGGCATCTTCATCTCGTTCAGCATGGTCTTGACAATGATTTCCCTTCCAGGGTTAACCTTGCCGGAGGAGTGCGGGGGTGCATGATAAATGACCTAGTGCAGAGTCAGATCAAATCCTCATTTCCTCCCGACACATTTTTGACTACTCTGATTGGCTGTGGCTCTCCTGCAAAGGCCTTTCCCATTGTCCACTACTTCCTAACCATTAAACCAGAGCACCAGGATAGAACATAGCTCTTTAGAGCCACTGCCTATGGCTAGTGATGCATGAAAGCTGTGGCTCTTTCTACATAGAAAGCTACGGCTCTTCTACAACTTTAATTTGCAAGTCAGCTGTGCCGATGGTTGATTTGCCAGCCCCCAGGGAGCCTGAATTCTGTCTCCATGAAGCTTTTGCACAGTATGAAAAGTTTCCTTAAAAATTAACGTGATTAATAGGTAAATGTATAAACTTCTTGCATGTGTATCTGTACTTATAATCCTTATGCTGTGTGCATGCATACAGATCCGTCTTCTCCAGCTTGGTACTCTCCAAGCATTTTGAACTTCATTCTCTCTTATCCCAACTGACATGGCCAATAGGGAGGAATTCTGGGAGTTGCAGTACAAAAAGTCTGGAGGGCATCAGGTTTGGGAAGAAGGCTGTAGTTAGATTAGATCAATAGATCTACACAAGTACAGAGAGTGAAACAGCACCGATGGCTGGGACAACATTTGATCCTCTTGCAAGCACACCAGTTATCCCAGTTGTCCAGCCTGGAGGTTGCTACGTTCTGCCCATGGTAAAGAGCCACTTTCATTTTTTAATTGTATCTGTCTTTTCCCAGAGTAGGTAAGAACAGTTTCTAGCTGGTTTAACTGGAACATATAAATGCATGGGGAAAAGGAAAGTTTGACATACATCAGAAATAAAAACACAGCATTGTATTTGATTTTGTTTTTCAAGCAGGACACTTTTTACTGCTGTTTGAGTCCCACTTGTTGCAGCATGGGGTATACGCTGTGGAGTTGTCCTCAGAGACTGTACAGTCCAAAAAGCCAGCCTTCGTCAACTGTGTGTACGAACACTAGTTTGAGGCAGGACTGTTCCTGAGCCAGCAAATCAAGGCAACACTCCCCCCACACTCAAAGCATACATTTAGAAGGTGCAGAATATTTTGTGTGGGTTTCAGAGGGTCCCAAGGCCATCTGAAGGCCACCTCATTTGTCACTGGACCCCGTTGGGCTTACAGGCTGTGGTGGCAGCATTGTTGGGCCAAAACCTCCCAGGATGCCCCAGAACAATGCTAGGGATGGGGGCATTCAGGGTGGCTACTTTCAGATGCCTGGCACTGATAAGAGGACCACCCACCTGAAATCAAAGGGAGGCATCAGCCAAGGCTCTGCTAGGACTGAGCCTGCCAGCTGCCCAAGGATGCCAGGTGCTGGCATCAGCCCTTCATCCCCAAGGAAGTTCTCCTGCTCGCAGCTTCCATTTGTTTCAGTGAGGCTTGTGCAGGAGAACGGCCTGCCAGAGTGTGCCCAATGGGCCCATTGGCCACCTCTCTCCCCTACTCCGCCACATTGAACAGCAGCCAAAACCCACTACTTCAGGCAATAGCCTCATGGGAAGGCTACTACTGAAGAGCACCAGCAGGGGATTCTGAAACAGAAACATCATTAATGAGAAATGCTACGCGTAATACAGAACAGGTGAGTGGATGTTCTTCATGTAAAATATCCTGAGGCAGGCAGGATCTGCAACAAAATGTTGTGGTGCCAAGTGCTTATGTTCAGTGCTTCAGCCAACTAGGCTCTTCTGGACAGTTCCTTCCATTTCTTGGGTTTTCCCCCTTTCTAAAGAGAGTCAGAATTCCATGCCCCTTGAGCATACTCAATCCTCACTGGGCTAATTTTTTTTTTTTTTTTTTTTTTTGCTTCCTCACCTTAGGGGCTTTCTCAAGGTATTTTTGTACTTCCACAAATCTTGGGCTCAAGCCTGTTGCAATCCGCCTTCTGCACTTGGATGCCGCTGCTCTAGCTACAGAAGGATCAGCATTTGGAGAATGGAATTTGCTGCTAGTCCATCAATGACCAGGTGCTTTTTAAAAGGCAATTGATAGACCTAGACTTCTGCAATGGGACTTGCCCTATGAAGTAGGCTATATTAGCCACTTCCACCATTCTGGCAAACGTCAAGCTTTATCCAATCAGTCCATACTTGTGGGTGGTTATGCCCCTTGTACTAATGATCTCAGCCTTGGTAAGGGCGTATGTGCACCACAGGCCTGACCTGGTTTCTATACCACTTCGAACCACCACAACCATTCTGTTGAGCAAGAATCCTAGGAATCATAATTGTGATTATAAAGAAGGAGCTAAGAATTCTCTGTTAGGAATCCCATAACCCCAAGAACACTTCCT
Source organism: Varanus komodoensis (assembly GCF_004798865.1). Classification (NCBI taxonomy): domain Eukaryota; kingdom Metazoa; phylum Chordata; class Lepidosauria; order Squamata; family Varanidae; genus Varanus; species Varanus komodoensis. The sequence goes on from NW_025335954.1 coordinate 8,411,527, forward strand.
AGGAATTTCTGGGGAAAGGAAATGATTATTAAAGCAGTCTTGAGTCTGTGATCTCTTTCCTTAAGGCTTTTGGTAAAGACACCTATCCCCCATGTCCTTATGGAGCTTTTCAAATACTCCAGTGGAAGAACAATAAGGTTGTACACCAACCAGCATCCCATGAAGAATGTCAAAACAGCTGCTCAGTAAAAAAAAAAAAAGAATATGAAATGACGCAAAACAGAAGTACAGCATAACGTATCATTCTCCTGTTCTTGAAATAAAAGCCATCTGGACAGGCCCTCGGTGAGGCACAACCCAGGGTCTCCTTGACAGCGACAGTCCCGCAGAGCCCCGATGCCACTGTTCATGTCACTGATTGCTAGCACATCGCTGACTTGAGCAGTTGCACAACAAGGCAGGGGCAAAGTGGGGGGGAAGGAACAACTATGCAGAAAGGAGCTAAAGCCACTTCATGCCCCTCCCAGGCATGCTTTCCATGTGACGTTCCAAGCACAGGCACTGCTGACTCAGTCCGGGTGGGGGACGTGGCTGGAAAAGTGGCTCAGAAAAAGGTAGGGCCTGGAATGGGAATGTGGCCACCTCAGGATCCTTCCTAAGCAGCTAGTGCCGCTTCCCCCATGTTCCCTCCAGATGCTTTAGACTACTGTTCTCATCAATCCTGGCTAGCTTCATCAATGGTCAGAATTACTGGAATGCTGAAGCCTAAAACATCTACAAGGGACCAGAGTGTGGAAGGCTGAGCTAATACAGGGCACAGAGGGCACCTGAGTATTTGTTAACTGTTGACGTTCAGCTTTGTAAAGTAGACCAGTATTCAGGGTCTTATCTCTGTGTCAAGTCTACCTTACACACCTTGTAATCCACACAACAAATTGAATCATGGTTTGCTATTGAATCATGGGTTGTCATTATGGGTGATTCAGGCATTATGGTTTAACTATCAGTTGTTCACCAAAAACAATGAACCCAGAATTCATTTGATGAGTTGTTGATGGTTAACAACCCAGAGTTAAACTGTAGTGTAGGGTTGGATTACAATGACAATCCACAATTCAACTGCAATCCATGAGTCAACAGCAATCCATACTCTATCAGTACTCTGGGGTATCATTACATTTGACCCAGCTCATTATTTCTAAATTTGCACCTATACAAATATAATTGCATGTGCAAATATTATGTAATTTAGTGTCTTCTTTTTGGCAGTTCATAAGTGACCACCCTATTGGTGAGCTGCATTTGCATCAGTGGGTATACATCAACAACCTCTGTATCCTGAAAGGAAGAAAAAACAACATTCTTTCCCTTCGTTTTGCATAGCAGGAAGCCTCCCAAAACAGCAGGCTTGGGATGCATCTCATTATATGTGTAACAAAAAAGGACAGAAGAAGAAAAGCAAACAACCTGGGGCAATTGCTCAAATGATGGGAGATTTCAAAATTAACCTTTCTCTGGGTTGCAGCTAGGGTCACCCTGGGAACCTGGAGGCTGACATGATCCAGGTGTCTGTGCAATGCTGGCCTATAATCTCCATGTTTTCCAAGGCCAAAGTATGTCATTGCAAAATCTCTTTGCCGGATAGAGCTGCTGGATCCTCCCCCAGCTCTTCATCCCCCAGGAAGTTCATTAGCTCTTTCTCTCAGTTAAGGATGCCTTTTCATTTTGGAAACTTGCTGTCTCACCTCCCAACAAGCAATGTTTCTTTCTAAACAATGCAGTCACTGGGTGGGATAATTAAAGGAGACCGGCTGTTTCAAGATCTCGGCTCCTAGACCAAAGTAGACAGTTCACATACCGCTGATATGAACTTGTGTTTCCATGGCTCCCTCCAACTATTGGCACTGCCTTTTCTCTTCACTTTTTCCCAAGGAGAAAGGTGAGTGCCAAATATTGGGTGGGATGTGATATGGTGCGTGGAGGAGAGATGCTGCCTTTCCTCCTTACCTCCACCCAGCACTTAATTTGATTTTGTTTTTCAGCATTCCTAATGTTACTGTTTTGGGCACAGTGGAGGAACCAAGGTGTAAAAAAAGGGTACTTAATTTCTTCCATTTTCCCCTGCTTTTCTACCCCCCCCCCCAAAAAAAAGCACTCAGAGAAACTACACTAATCCTGGTACAATAATAGTGTCATCAAAAAGACTTAAGATTGAGGGTTTTTTACTGCAGTAGTGCATATCAACATTACATCACAAAAGTAAGATTTTCCACTGGTTTTCAATTTGGACCATTCTGCTCAGATTCTGAAATATTGCTGATTTTCCTAATCTACTGGTTGCTAACACAGTGGTTTCAATACAGAGCACCTAGTGTAGCCCAATAGGTAGCAGACAGGTCTCAGATCACAGAAACTGGGGTTTGGGTGTTTCTTTTGACCATCATATGACCTTGGGCACATCACTGGGTGCTTCCAAACCAGACAGTCACCTGACCTCATTCATGGAATTTAACAGGGGCTCCAAATGATGGAAACCTCCACATGTAACTCTCCCATGTTTTTCTACCTATTTTTGGTTTTTAATGCAGATAATCAGTTAAGGAGAAAAATTAAAAACAGCTGCACAACACTTTCTGTAACATCCAACATTACAAGGAAGCACCTCCAGGAAGCACCTGCTGGCTGCATGCACACAACACACAAAGCCAGAGTATGGGTTGAGTGCGGGATGTTGTAGTGTGTGAATCCAGTCATGCTACCAAACGATGGTTTATTAACCACAAACAGCTCATGAAGAGAACCCACGACTTGTTCTTGGATTGTAAACTGTGGGTTGTTTCTGGTGAACAAACCATGGTTAGTTAACTCCACTTGGTTCACACACAGTAACTCATGATTCAATGGCAAGCCATCTTCAGCCCATATTCTGGCTTGTTGTGGAGTTAATCCCTGTGAACCCAGCCTCTGAAGCTCTGTTTCTTGTTTGCAGGAATAAAAGAAACTTTGGCCACAGGGATTAGCACCCCTGTTTTGGGTTCTCCCCAGTGAGTAGTATTATGAAGCTGAACCTGCCATACAAGTCAGGGCCTTTTGGCATCCACCTCTGCTTTGCATAACAACTGCAGCTGGGAGCAAGGTTTGCAAAAGGTCTAATGGTGTTTTTGCTGCAGGCAAAAACATCTTCTGGACTCCCCTTCCACTGGCTCAAATTTTAAACCCCTAATAATATTTTTAATTACTTTCAAATGCTATATGTGGCTTTTGTGCACTATTTACATGCATGGTTGTCCCTGTCATAGAAGATGATAAATTTGCACCAGTGACTTTTATAACCACAGCAGCCTCCCCTCCCTCAAAACAGTGGCAAACCCAGACTTTACATTAGTTAGGATGGACTGCTTGGCACTGTGCCATGTAGTTTTGCTTTGGCTGATGAACAGATAGTTGACTAAATATCTTATGACAGGCAGCTGACTAAATACCATCAGATTAGCGCCCACTCGGCACGATGCCCTGAAAGGCTGCCTGGATTGCCTTCTGTTATAACCAGCCCTGGTGGGCAAACCATGACACTGTCAACACACAGGATGAGATTGTGAATGCATTTGAAAATGGGGTGGCTCAATTCATGGCCAGCTTCTCAGGGCTGTTGTGAAGATGAACACAAATGACCACAATGCACTATATGTGGGGCTTCTCTTGAAGAGGTTCTGGACTCTTCAAATGATGCAGAGCAGGGCAGCATGGCTGTTGATGAGGATCAGTTCATATGCATACACTGCACCTGTTCCTGTTTGGGTTGAATTCAAGTTTTAACTATGACATATGAAGCCCTAAATGGCTCGAGACCACAGTATTTGAAGGACTGCCTTACTCCATCCATTTCTGCCCATTGTCTAAGATCTTCAACTGGGGATCTCCTATGAGTTCCTTTCCCCAAGGAGGTTAAAGGGGAGGCTGCAAGGAGGAGGGCCTTGTCGGTGGTGGCACCCCAATTTTGGAACACACTATCCTCAGGGATTTGCCAGGAGCCTACCTTATTGAGCTTTAGGCACCTGGCAAAAATTTTCCTTTTTCCACACACCTTTGGCACCATTATTTATTATTATTTATATCAGTGCATGGTTTTTTAATTATATGAATGTATGTTTTATTTTTATTTAATTATTTTATTGTGATTTTATTTTGCTTATTCTGATATTTTAATTGTATTATTTTCTTAATGTTATTTGTTGATTCTATATTGAAATGGCCACCAGAGAGCATGTTGCTAACAGACATCTTTTCAACATATGCAATAAATAAATAATAATTAATAAATTATAATGCAAAAATAAATTGATTTCTGTGTACATATTCATACACTGTATACATGAAGGAAATTTTCTAGTTGTTCTTTCATTTGCATGCTTTGTTATGCAACTTTTGGTGTTTTGCTCATTGATCCTTCTGCAAAACACGTAGATTCTAAACTCCAACTCTCCTGATAAGTCACCATATTGTTCCCTCACACACCATATATCTGGCCACACAACAAATAGCTGTTCAGAAACACAAGAAGTAGAACCCTTTTTTCTAAAAAGTAAAACCTGATCATTTTAAGAAGCTTAAATTCAAAGTTCATTACTTTTTCTGTGCTTGTGCAGAATTGAGGGAGCCAATGTGGCGTAGTGGTTAAGAGTGCGGGACTGGTCCAAATATGTCAAATGGATGTTGGAAATGTAAACATAAATTGGGTACTTTCTATCATATGTGGTGGACTTGCGATAATGAAAAAAAGTATTGGATTAAAATACATAAATGGCTTGAGGAAATGTTACAAAAATCCTTACCTTTAAACCTGAAGTTTTCTTATTAGGCATTCTACTTGTTGATATTAGTAAACAAGAAATGTACTTGATTTTACATGTAATTACTGCGGCGAGGATTGCATTTGCTCAACACTGGAAAAGTGAAGAACCACCCACCGATGAACTGATCCTAAAAAAGATCTTGGACTGTGCAGAAATGGATAGACTGACTTTGTCATTGAAGGAGAAAGAAGATACTGATTTCTATCAAACATGGGACTCTTTTTATTATTGGCTAGAGAAACGGGACTTTGTATAGATTTAAATATGTTTTTAAGTTATCATAAATAGAAAAAAATGTGGGGGCTGACCCAGCAGGTCCGATGTTTCTGATGATTGATGTTGTTTTTAGTTTTCCTTTGTTTTAGGGTTATTTTGAATAAAACTTATTATTAAAAAAAAAAAAAGAGTGCGGGACTGGGACTCAGGTAATTTGGGTTCCAGTCCCTGCTCAGCCATGGAGCCCACTGGGTGACTTTAAGCTTTATAGTTACAAACTCTCAGCCCAGCCTACCTCACAAGATCGTCGTTGTGAGGACACACATACAAGGAGGAGGAAGAAAATTATTTAAGGCACCTAGAGTTTCTCAGAAGGGAAAAAAGCAGGATATAAATATACCAATAAATAAAATAATAAAATAAAATTGCAACCCACAGAGTCCTATGCATGTCAGAGAGCATCAGAACATGCTCTGAACGTGCCTAAGTAACAACTAATGTAGTTGTTGCTACTCAACTGAGGCTGAGTAGGTCTGATCAGTGCCTGGATGGGAGGCCACCAGCACACTTCCTACTTGAATCCACAAATGAATAGAGCCATCCAAGGGGAATTAGTACCATGATAAGAAAGTATGGAAAATGTGACTAAAGACTGGAGGGCTGGCCCAGGTAATGGTGGGCCCCTTCTTGCTTGATCGCCGGCTCACTACCTGTCTGCCAAGCAAGTGGCAGCCATGAGGAGGAGGAGGAGCTGGTGACAAGGGTGGAGAGAAGATAGGCTCCCAGAGGGAAGAGGGGACTGAGGCTGTCTTAATCAAGTACCTTCCAAGAGCTACAGCCAGTATGGCAGGGCAGGGCAGGGCAGGGCAGGGCAGAGCAGGATGCTTATTTGAAAAAGAGATGTGAGACCCTGAAGTCAGTTTTGAAGACCTATCCTGAATCCCAAATATGCAAGTGCATGCAATTCTCAATAGTTTGAGAAAGTGGTTCTGGTCACATGCAGAGGTGCCATGTTGTCACTGCATATGACCCTGGCTTTGACCAGACCACTGGAAAAAAGTTCTAGGGCTCAGCCCTGTTCCCTGCTAAAACCTGGTTCAGTCATTATGAGCTGGTGACTGTCCCAGCACCTATCTCTACATAAGCCGAGGCCCCTGCTTTCCCTGGGCTCCAGAGCCACCCCTTCCCAGAAGGAAGGAAGGAAGGAAGGAAGGAAGGAAGGAAGGAAGGGGAAAATTCCATCCCTCAAATGGAAGCAAGACATGTGTGAATGATCAGGCAGCCGGCGCATGCTCCCTGGCTGGCAGTTATAAATCCCACGTCCTGGTGGGACCTTAAGGGAGCAGAAGCCAAATGCTGGCCTACCAGAACTGCTGGGAGACAGGATGTCTCGGCTGTTGTAGGGCTGACAAAACATGCTCTGCCGAGTGAAGTGTGCCTCATGTGACTTCGCATTCACCTCCTCCTGCATTTGTATTATGCGGTATTAAAGACTCCAGAGGCTGAAGCAAGGAAAGGAGCAGGAATGCTTGTGGACTGTTGAATTGGGCTGCTTGGGAAGCTGAGCACATGCAGAACCCAGGATGGGTCTCCTTTGTTCTCACACATGTAGCTGCAGCGCTGGCTCCACATGACTGGTTTGCAAAGCCCTAGTGGAAAAATGACTGGTTTAAAAGCCCCACTGGAAACATAGCTGGGGTTGCTCTCGCAGGTGTAGCCGCATCCCCCCCGAGGAAGAAGCTGTGGCTTCTACTGCTGCTCCGGTTGGCTGTTATCCATGGAAGGGAGGAGGCTGCCATTGCATCCTTTGCTAGCCCTGCCCAGGTGCTTTTCACCTGTGGGCCAGGAAAGCACAGGAAGGGTGATGGAGGTAGGAGGAAGACAGTCTGGGGGTGTTTTGGTGTCATTAACACGTCAGATTTAAAAGGGTCCTTCTGGGTTCAAACTCTTGACGGTTGTTTGATTAATCACATACGAATAAATGGCCAGGCTGCATGTGCCGAAGGAGGGTGCCAATGCTTTCCCAGTCTGCCCTTAGGAGGGCCGTGGCTGGGTGGAGCCACCGACTGGTTAATATGTCAAGTCAGTTAAGGGGGCTGTAGTGAGAAACCTTTGAACTCAGAGGCCCTAGAATAGGGTAAGCACTTGGACATAGCTGCTACAAGAAAAGAATGGCATCGCCAAAACAGGGAATAAAATTGGACAGCAGTATATACATATGCTAACGTATATGCATAGATGCAAAATTAGAAATAATGCTTAAGATGTAAGTAGAAATACATTGTATCTCAGCAAAGTGGGACAAACGGGGCAAAGGAGACCTGTGTCCCTTGCTCAGTCTGCTGTCCGGGGTGTTGTCAAGGCCCGGCTCTTTCTTTGGATGGCGCTTTATGATGGCTTTGGGACTGGATGGCCTTCAAAACAGAGGGCCTCCCTTCAGCAGCCCTTCTAATAGGCGACTGCCCTCTGCCAAAGAGGGCACACAGTCACCCTGGGGAGAACCATTTTTTCATGGCAATATGAAATAGGAAACGATCAAATAAACAAACTGAGAAATAAAACAATCAAAATGTAAGTCCCACTGATTTCCATGGAGTCCTTCTAATTATGACTAAGAATGGATCCGAGCCATTTTGCATTTGATGATGTTTTAAAAAATCAAAATAGCCTTTATTGCTTGAGAAAGGCGGGAATGGAGAAGCCTGCATTCAAGGGCATGTGGGGTGGGGGTGGGGAGCCCCTCTGCATGTAAACAAGAACAAGAAGAAGGAGAAAGTTTGGTGGGATTGCAGACAGCTGCAAGGGAAGGGCTACTCTTTCCTGTTTACCACAGTCCTGATCACTTCCTCCTCAGAACAGCTTTTTCTATATTAATCTGTTGCAGAGCCATATGACAAATTTAAGCAATGGTGCAGAGATGCAATGCCAGCACTTCTCTAATATCAGGGACACTGACATCATCTGTCACCCCACCCCTCAGGCTGGCCTGTTCCCGAGCTTGCCTGCAATGGCCCGCATAGTTGCAAGGGAGAGGGGAACAAATGGTCCCAGCAACCATCTAGCATTTAATTACGCCCTGTATTTCCAAAGTTCAGAGGCATGTTCCAGTCCTTACGCAGGTAAAATGGAATCATCCCTGTACAAGACAGAGATATCAGGCACCTCATCCCAGCCTGCTGCAAACCAGGTTGTTATCAACCTCCTCATCACTTTTACCTGCCATCAGAGGCTGCTACTTGCATTAAAAAAAGAGAAGTCTATACATTAAATGCCAAGGTGCTTTTATCCTCGAATCTAGTTTGATCCTCAAGGTTGTTGAATGGTTCTGGTTCAGGCCCTGGTAGCTGTGTGTTGGGTCATAGAAGAAAGACCAATTCTGAAGACCTGGGAGAGTGACTGCTGCTCTGACCTGCTTCCCCAACCTCCAGAGATCTGCTTGGAGAAGAGCACCTGGTTGGGGAAGGATAGAATAGACAATATCAGCCTAGATGAACCCGTGGCCTGATTGGAGGCAATCTGCTCCCCAGCAGCTTAATCGGATACACAAAATAGTATGCATTAATAAATGTATTAATGGAAGAGAGAGAGAGAGAGGAAGTCTCAGGATGCTGAAAAAGTAGGTGGGGTTACTTTTACTCTTCAGAGACTTAGCTTCTTTATTCCACTGGGCATTTTGGAGCTTCTCCCATTTTTGCTTGATCCTATAATAAACAGCTTTTAAGATGCAACAGGGATCTGGGTTCTTTCCCAGAGGTTCAGTGAATGAGCTACATCAACATTGCAAGAGAACATCCTCAAATGCTTCAGGGCTTCCCCTTACTCTCCTTGCTGCTGGGTCTCTCCCAGATCTGCTCTGGGTGGGTGCTCCCCCCCACCCACCCTCTGGGGCTGCTCTGGGGAGGCCAGGAGGCCAATCTGCTCTGCTGGGGTGGATCTGGCTCTTGCCCTTTGTGGATGAATAGCTGAAGATCTCCAGATCTGCATTCAAATGTGGTAGTATGGATTTTAAATTCAGAAGGCATGTGGCAGTACAGAGTATACTCGCCAATTCTGCATGAGAGCCAGGAAAAGGAATCAAGTGGCCCAAAGAGTATTTCATGTTATTTTTTTTAGTAGGATGGTGAGAATGGCACCCACCCCATATTTATAATGCTTTGCTCTCCAGAAGGGATTCCATTCAACTTTAGGCATACAAAAACGGGATGTTTTAAAGAGGTTAACTAAAAAAGGTAGTTAGTGGTATTAGCTCCAATACAGCCTGGGGTACCACTTTTTTTGAAAAGCTGTGCAATTAGATGGGATACAAAGCACTCTGTTGCCCGTTTAGAAAGGATTATCCACGGCATTATTTACTGCTGCCAGTCCTCACCACTAGTACCAGATTTTTCAAGTACAGGGGAAAGCATGACGAAAGAGCCTGCTATTTCTTTTTGTCAAGGAAGTGTTTCCTTGCACATTCTTCAAAGCATTCTTCCTTACAAAGAGTCAAGTATTCAAGTGAAGCGGCTAGGGACCAGACCTTGGCCCTAAAGTCCAGGGCTCCTCAACCCAGAGAGTTCCCTGAACAACCACTCAGACAATTATATCAACAGAAGCAAACTCCAATTTATGCCTATAGTATTGACGGAGCACTGATTTAGAGCTCAGAGTGAAAAGCTGTGCATGCTTAGAATATTTCCTTTAAATCAAGGTTGATAGACAGGGTTGCTGTTTTTCTCGCATACTAGGAATGGAGAAGCAATTGCAAAACATGGAATGGCGATCATGGGAGTGGAAGAGGAGAGATGTTAGTTGAGTTGTTCAGAACCGAAGGACAACACATCATTTAAAGCATCCCCATCTCATAAGACAGTTACATCCAAGACCACTAAAATGGCTAAGCTGTACCGCCGCTGGCTTTACTTTACCATCGCCTCCTTTTTCATCATCTAGCTTCTTTTCCCAACCCATCCTCATCTGTTACCTTTCCCCCATCACTTGGCATTCTCCTCCTGCTAGGAGCGACCATTTCTACAATCTAACCAGCACCTCCGCCCTACAGACTAGGGGTCAGAAGTTTCTAGCATTCTATTCCAATGGTTACGAAATATTTTGTAGCTGGATTGTGTACTTTTGAACAATTTCATTACATTTGTATATTACCAACACTTCAACCCAGCCATTTTTTTCTAATTTAATAAGCAAAATCAGCCAATCTCTTTTTCCTTTTTAAAGAAAGATAATATTACCCATTTCTCTTTTGCTTGCTGCTGCTGCAAAAGCAAAACAACAACACTGTTCATCATTTATTGCATTTCTGTGGCACCCCATAGCTGAAGCTCTCCTGGCTGTTTACCACAGTTTACAAGATAACTTCAAAGCAAATGGAGTTGTTTTCACGGAATGGTTAATCAGCTTGAAAACTGAATGGTTGGTGCATCTACCACCGCAGACTGCTGCCCCATTTCCTACCTCCACCTCATGGAGTTCAGACTATATAATAAAGCTTCAAAGTTGGGACATTGCATGACACGCAACATCACAACAAAGTACAGTTTACCTCCACATCCTGTTATTAAAAAGAACCATTTTTTTTTTCCTGGGGGCTGGAATTTCACATTTTGTTTTTCTTTTCTTTCCTGTTTTAGTTTAGCTGGAATATAATTTGGTGGGGCAAATAAACATTGTATCATATTCATATGCTTCTTCCAGGCTTTCTTTTGCTGTTCAAACATGCTTGATACAGGGACCATTTGGCAGAACTGTATCCCTTCTCTGTTCTTTTATCTTTCCTGCTTGGCACAAGGCAATCAGCTCCAAGAGAGGTCATTATCTATTTCTTGATTACAGCTGTGAGCCATCCAGAGACTCAGTGTGATCGGACAGCCTAAAAATACCCCAAATCAATCAGTCAATCAATCAATCAATCAAATTACATGTATACCCCTTCTTTTTCTCCTGCAAGGAGCTCAAAGTGCCTTACCCATCCCTCCTCTTACAATCAGCCTGGGAGGGAGTTAGGCTGAGAAGCAGTAACTGACCCAAAGTCACCCAGGACCAGAACCCAGTCCCAGTCCAGTTGTACCATACTGGTTCTTGGAAATATGTACCTACCAATACATGGCTGTTTTGTGCATATTGAAGGAACATCCAGTTAAAACAACTGCCCACTTTAACTTTAAAGATCAGTACAATATTGCCCAACCCTGAGAGCTTTCAGGACACCAAATTCCATCCCAAATAAATTTGCACAGTTGCAAGCAATAATAAATAAACTGCCTGTTTGTAAAAACTTAGTGGTCTCTTGCCCGAGGGACAGAAAATGGGACAGCAGCAGCCTAGTTGTGCTGAAGGCATTTGCAGTCCAGGGAATGGTGCCCAACCTAGAAAGGGAACCGCCCTTCCTCTTGGTCCTCCTTACATCTGCTTGACATCAAAGCCCTGCCTATTACAAATGTCACCAATTCACATGGAAACAAGGCCAAATGCTTCCCAGCTAGGGGCTGATTAACAAGCTTCCCCTTCATGAGAAGGGCATGTGAGGTTCATCTGTTCAGTTGGTGTCCATATGTCAAGAACAAATGTCCAGGGGAACACAGATTCAATAAAGAAAGGATGAAAATATCAAATCCTCACTTGTTTTTTCTTTTCCGTCTTCTCTCCCACTCTGATTTCCAAGAAAGCACTGACAAAGTACATTCAAGAAAGCAACCACAAACATGAAAAAGAGAGGAAGAACACTGTGGTTTATGTCTAAAAGAAAAAGGTGGTAGATCTGGATCTATAGGTACATTTCAATGGGATTGAACATCCATCTGAATGATTTCCAAGTTCCAACAGCTATTAATAATGACAGCAAGAAAAAGGCTCACCAGCAGCTCTAAATTAAGCTGCTGAAATGAAGGAAAGTGTGGTGATTAGAAGTAGATTTCTGTGGGGAAGGCCTGTGAGCACTGTTCAGTGCTGGTGTGCAAAACCAATTCCTGGCCCCAGGATTCTTTAATTCTAAGTGTGCATGACTTTTGTACCAGGTTCTAGTTAGTGCAGCTCAGGGCGCCAGTAAAAATAAATCAATGAAACAAAGGAGATCCTGCAAGCCTGAAGCCTGCCCAGCCCTAGTTTATATGATGCTAAAGTGGGCAACCAACTCAAAGGAAAACTGAAGGCAAATGCATGCTTTGGGATGCTTTTGTCTCTGGAGACAACAAACCTTGTTGCAACAAATGATATCAGCCCCACGGATAACTCCAGCTGTGCTTAGCTGCCTAAAGTGTGTGTGAGGGCTAATTCTGGGGGTAGGGGCTGCATTGCCCCTTTGGGAGTCACTACGGCCCCCTCATCACTCCACTGCCAAATTTGCTGCAGGAATGGCAAGAGCAGCAGCCCATATCAGAGAGATGATGCAGGGAAAGAAGGCACTGGGAAGTTTCCAAGCAGTACCATGCTTCTTGCTTCACTGCAAAAGCAATGTGATGATTGCTGTGGACACCCCAAAACTGTGGGGAAAGGGTAGGTAATGCAACCACTTTTCTTTGTGCATAATTTTTGGTGATGGCAGGAGAACTTAGTGGGAGTCACAGAAATAGCCATGGAGAACTGAGCCTCCTTCCCCCTACTTAAGGATGAATACCCCCAAAACACAGGTGCAGGCATCTCCTTTGGTTTACCATACTTCCCCTGTTAAGCCTGGATGGGTAGAAAACTGGCTAGCATCTACTGGTCAAAGTGACCATGTGCCTGACTTTACAGAAGACAATCCTCTCTTCGAAGGCATCCTCTGTTGGAAGGGCTGCCCAATCCAAGTCAGGTTCGAAAAGCTCAGGAAGCATAAAAGGCAGGGGAGAGAGGAGCCCTGAGGTTCCCCATCAAAGTTTGGCTTCAACCTCAGGGAAGGCATTTCAGCCTTTTAGAATGGGGGGAAACAGCCCAAACACCCTGGAACCTTAACACAATTGGTAGCAGGGAAATGGGCTGGTGGAGCCCAGCCATGGCTAGCCCTGGGTCTCAATATTCCTGTTGGAGATGCTTGGTGAAGATTTCCTCTGATTCCTTTCATCCTGCTCCCTTCTCTGTTACATCTCCATCTTCTTTGATCAGCTGTTGACAGGAAACCTGTCAATGGGTTACCACTTTAGTTCTGCTCCCCCTCATGACATAGCTGTGAATTCATGGGCTTCCTTCCCTACAACAAGGAAATGGGGGGGGGGGGGGGTCAGATCAGCTGCTAAGTCACCATTTCCATGAACACAGGCTGCCTGCAATTCTGCGCAGTCAGGAGAAATCCTTACTTTCTAATTGTCATTATATCACTCTAGGTTTGCTTTGTATGGATCATATGCTGGTCTACTCAAAAGCAGGACCCATCAAGTTCACTGAGACTTACTCCTAAATAAACTTATATAATTATATCCTCACCTGGGAATAATCCCACTGAACACTGGAACATTTGCCTAAGTACGCACAAGCGTGTGTTGTAAATATTTTAGTCCCTTCCTTAAGGCATCTAGAATCTTAAATGGTCAGTATATTTCACAGAATGGTATTTTATACTTCTTTTATGGGTGAACATCAACTTTTATCCTAACAGCTTACAGAAACCTGAGTGCACATAATTTTAATGGCTCTCCAAATAGGGACACCATAATGGATTGGTCGGTGAGTCTCCCTGGAAGGAAATTCCACAAATGGCTCAGTAGAAAAAGCCTACTATTTGGTGAAGACCAATTTTACATGGTGGCAGTACTTGTAACAGAAAATGTTGGAGCTAGGAGATATTCACATAAGGCAAGGCACTACTTTAAAGTATTTACTACTTGAAATTCCTTTAAACTTTAAAAGGAAGTTTAAAAAAAACTTTAAATCAAGGGAGGCCACATTTCAGTCTTGTGGGATCTACTTTGTTTTTTAATGGAACCATGAAATCCACCATTGTGAAGCTCTTGCAAAAGAAATACACAAAATAAAAGCATTCTGAGACTAGTAATGTGTTCTGAGAACCTGAATAGAACTTAGCTTACAATGCTTCCATGCATTTCTTTGTGGAGTAATTTTGTTCTGCCATTGTTAATCACCGACAGTGCAATCCTACATATATTGACTTAAAAGTTAAGTTCCATAGTGTTTGACAGGGTGTATGCCCAGGAAACTCAACATAGGATTGCAGCCTGAGAAATCTTTGGTGATCTTTCTTGATAGGAAAAGGGTGGGGGAGGTGATTTGGAACAAGGCGAATGAATGAAAAGAGAAAGAAAGGAGGAGCGAAAAAACTCCCTTTTCAGCAAGAAAAGAAGGGGGGGGGCACGCAGAGTGCGAGGGCCGGCACTTAGGCAGGAGGGCCAGATACTTCCTGATTGTTTATTGACAAGCGGGACAGAACAAAATGAGCCTATTGTAGCCGGCCATTGCAAGGGCTGGATTGGAAAGAAGGGCCGGTGTTGGGGCAGCGCAGAGTAGACGGGCGGAAAGAATGTAACTCTCAGTACCCTATTAGCCAATTAGGGGAAAGGAGGAGGGAACAAGCCGCCCGGAGCAGGGTTCAAAAGGGGGGTGTAAACATGTGCTCAGGTGAAAAGAAAAATGGGAAGGAAACCACTCCTTTTTGTTCCCTTCATTGCAATAAAGTTTAAAAAGAACTCTCTGCATGCCTGGAATATTTTTCTCTTCTGATGGAAAGGAGTGTTTTTTAACATTCCTTAAATTATCTAATAATTTTTTGTCAGAGATGAAGAAATGCATCAGCAGAAAACAGGCCAAAAGATGGTTCTGATTTCCTTAAAATTTGTTTGTGCTCATTAAAAGAAAATATTGTGTTGTTATTATGAGTTGTCAAGTTGTCTTTGACTTATGGGCACCCTATGAGTGAAAACCCCCCAAGATGTCCCACCTATGGCAGCCTTGCTCAGCTCTTGTAAATTCAAGCTGTGGCTTCCTTGATGGAGTCACTCCATTTAATGTTTGGTCTTCCTTTTCTTGTTCCGCCTTGTGTGATTGTCTTCTCGAGGGGTTTTGCCTTCTCATGCTGAGCCCAAGTATGACTGCTTTGATTTTGTCATTTTTGCTTCTAGGGAAAACCCTGACTTGATTTGTTCGAGGACCCACTTGTTCATCTTTCTTCCAGTCCATAGTATTCACACAGGTCTCCTCCAGGACCACTACTGAACACATCCATTTTCTTCTTGCAGCCTTCTTCACTGTCCAGCTTTCACACCCATACAAAGTGACAGGGAATACAGTAGTGTGGATGAACGTGGCCTTAATCTCCAGTGAAACTTGATTTCATTTCTAATTTCTTCATTGCTGGCCTTCCCTGTTTAAGCCTTCTTTGAATTTCTTTGAAAAATAAAGATGCAAAAGTAGGAGTGTCTTTTAAGGAAATGTCATGTGACAGACTCTCAGTTTTCAATTTGCAAGGAATGAACACTCAGACTCCTGGGTAAGGCCTACACATCAAGGCTTCTGCGGTTTCACTGGATCAGTGCCCCAGTTCCTGCAGTAAGTAATGACAGCATACCCCTAGGTAGCAACAAAGGCAACCACAAGCTCTTAGAACATATACAGAGTATTTTATAGATTCTGAATCACATGGGCGCAGCAGCAGTTGATGATGAAATAAGGTGAACCCAGTCAGAAGGTGAGAGGTCTGCAGGGGGGGCTCAATACAATGGCATTTGATTGCAGGATATTAACCTTGAAGCACAGAGATTATTGCAAGCCTTGGCATTCAAATAAGGGTGTTTGCAGTTCTGTTAACCAAGAGCCTTATCAGCTCTTGCTGATCAACAAAAAGAGCAGGTTGCTTACCTGTAATTGATGTTCTTCGTGTGGCCATCTGTGCAGTCACACATATGGGTTCTGCGCCTGCGCAGTGCCTTTGGCCGGAAGATTAACAGCTAACAGTTTTGGTGGGAAGCTCCGCTCCCCCACCCCTAGTATTATATAAGGAGTGGAATATCCGCCATTTTCCAGTCTTTGAAAGACCAGATGTTCGCTCCCTTAATAAAGTTATTGTCAGCATGGACAGAAAAAAACTACTAAAACTTCAGTGGTACAAATAAAAAGCTAGAGAGATCCTAGCATCAAAGAGAAGAAAGTCAGACCACCCATGACACCAAGCGGGGTCAGTGGGTGGGATGTGTGACTGCACAGATGGCCACTCGAAGAACATCAGTTACAGGTAAGCAACCTGCTCTTCTTCGTCGTGGCCTCTGTGCATCACACATATGGGTAGAATAACAAGCTTACCCAAACTGGAGGAGGGAGGTGTCATTAACGAAGAATAGAAGAAAGAACAGCCCTGCCAAAAGAGCAATCTTGTCTGGCACGAACATCAAGTCTATAGTGTCTGGCAAAGGTACACGGGGTAGCCTAAGTGGCAGCTCTGCAGACGTCTTCCATCGGGATTCTCAATGCAAAGCCTGAGGAAGCAGCAACAGCCCTTGCAGAGTGACCTCTTGGAGTAGATGGTAAGTCCAATTTAGCCAACTGGTATGACAGAGCAATTGTATTTACTATCCATTTCGAAAGTCGTTGGGAAGTGACCGGATAGCCCCGGTTGTGCTCCGAGTATTTAACAAAAAGTCTGTTAGAGTGCCGAACAGACTCAGTCCTGGACCTATAAAAAGCTAGGCAACGATGAACATCCAGCATATGCAGGGACCTCTCTATCGGATTCAAAGGAGCCGGAAAGAATGCCGGTAAAATGATCTCTTGATGCATGTGGAACGAAGTAGTGATCTTAGGAAGAAAGGATGGGTCTAGCCGTAGAACTACGTTTTCCTTATGAAAATTCAGAAAAGGAGGGTCTACCCTAAGGGCACAAAGTTCAGAAGATCTATGGGCTGAAGTAACTGCTACGAGGAAAGCAGTCTTCCATGAGACAAGGCGTAGATCATTTGTCTCCATGGGCTCGAAAGGGGGTCGTGTCACTGCCTGTAAAACTACTGAAAGACTCTAAGTGGGCATTAGTGACCTGATTGTTGGATGGAGGTTACCAAGTCCTCTCAAAATTCTTTTAATCAAAGGTTGAGAAAAAAATAGAGAAATCTTGTACAGCTCCACGGTAATAAGAAATTGCTGCTGTATATACTTTTATGGAAGAAGGTTTAAGTCCAGACTGGTGCAATTTGAAAAGGAATTGAAGAATCTGCTGTACCGAAGCAGATGACGCTGGAAACGAGTGAGATTCGGCAAAGCTAGAGAATCTACGCCATTTCGCTGCTTACGACTTTCTAGAGGGTGGCCTTAATGCAGAGTCGAGAATATATTGCAGATCTGGATGTAAGTTTTGTGAGGAAGAGGAAGTAGGGATTGCAGGTGGTGTCGACATCGGTGCAGCACGTACAGTTATCGGATCCGCCAGGCAGTTAGTTTCAGCGACAACAGGTCTGGGTGTCGGATCGTGCCTTCCCTCTGGGTAATGAGATAAGGAAGAAGAGGGAGTTGAAGAAAATCCTCCCGAGAGATATGAAGGAGAGTTGAGAACCATGGCTGGCGTGGCCACCAGGGGGTTATCAGTAACCCTGTGGCCCCTTCGTGAATAATCTTTGCCAACACTCTCATGATGAGGAGAATTGGTGGGAAAGCATTAAAGGTCATGTCATTCCAGGAAATCATGAAAGTGTCCCCGGACGACCCCTGTCCTATCCCTGCTCTGGAGCAATAGTTCACACACACCCTGTTCTGTCGGGTGGCAAACAGGTCTATGTCTGGTGGACCCCAGAGGTGAAACAGTCTGTCGTGAACCCGATGATCCAGTTCCCATTCGTTTGACCGCGACATATGTCTGCTCAAGAGATCTGCTTCTACATTGTCCATGCCCGCAAGATGTACTGCTAGAAGAGTGATACCTCTCGGTATGCACCACTCCCAAATTTGCATCGACAGGCGGGCTAGTTTCGGGGACCAAGTTCCCCCTCGTTTGTTCAAATAAAAGACCGTAGCCATGTTGTCCGAATTTACCTGGACAACCTGGTGAAGAAGTACATCCTCGAATGACTGCAGGGCTTTGAAAACAGCAAGAAGTTCCAGGAAGTTGATGTGGTTCCTGGAATCCCAGTGACTCCAAACCCCCTGGGTACGGAGGTCGGAGCAAATGGTTCCCCATCCCAGAAGAGACGCGTCGGTACCGAGAGTCACTGTAGGGTACTGAGGTCGAAATGGGACACCGACATTTAAATTGGCTGGTTCTGTCCACCATAACAGGGACTGTAGAATGGAGGACAGGAGCTGAATCCATTTGGTAGGTGGATCTCTCTGTGGTCGGAACATCCCATTGGAGAATAACTGAAGAGGGCGTAGTCTGAGTTTGGCATGCGGAACCACGGCGATGGATGCCGCCATGTGTCCCAACAGGCTCTGAATAGATCGGGCAGGAACAGTCCCTTCTCCTCGAATCCGAGAAATGCGCCGAGCGATAGCATGTTGTCTGTCTTGAGGAAGAAAGGCTCTTGTCACCGTAGAATCCAGCCAGGCTCTGATAAAGTTGATCGTCTGTGTAGGGAGAAGAGAAGACTTCTGTTGATACATGCAGAGTCCAAGGTCTTGTAATAGAGCACAAGTAATATCAACAGCAGATGAAAGTCCTTCTTTAGTCTCGGAAACCAACAACCAGTCATCAAGATACAGGTATATCCGAATTCCACGTAGTCGAAGGTGTTCGCAGACAGGAGCCATACACTTCGTAAAAACTCTTGGTGCAGTGGCTAATCCAAACAGTAACAACTTGAATTCATAGATTTCAGAGGCTATCGCAAAACGAAGGAAGCGCCTATGATGTGGATGTATTGAAATATGAAAATAGGCATCCTTCAAATCCAGTGACGTGAACCAATCCCCTCTCCCCAGCAACGGAAGGATATTTTGGAGCGTGGTCATCTGAAACTTCTTTGGTGTTATGAATCTATTGAGAGCTCTCAAGTCCAATATCGGTCGGAGACCCCCATCTCGTTTCCGGACCATAAAATATCTGGAATAGAATCTGTGGAGTCCTTCTGATAATGATAAGCGACGAATAGCTCCTTTAGCAAGGAGTTGGCGAATCTCGTCCAACAGTACCTACGAGGTCAATGTAAACCGGATAGGATTCGGTGATGGAACAATGTCGAATTCAATTCTATATCCGTGCTGGATGATGGATAACACCCACCTGTCAGATGTAATGGACTCCCAAGTGGGGAGCCGACTTTTCAGTCGGTCCCCAAATAAGAGGGGGGATGGTGAAATTGGGAGGAGAAGAAAGGCTCGCTCGCCCCATCAGTGCTGACGCCTATCGGCGTCAAAGCGGCGGTGGCCTTGGTGGAAGCTCTGGGACGGTTGCTGTCTGCGGCGTTGTTGGTGTTGGTGTGGTTGTTGTTGCCGAGGCTGATATCATTGGCGGTATTGTGGATGGGACCATGACCACTTATGGCGAGACTGGGATTGCAGTTCCATAGGACGGGCCGTCATTCTGGATTTGTGGATCTTTTTAAATTTGCTATCCGTCTTCGCATTGAAGAGACCGGATCCATCGAACGGCATCTCCTCAATTCTCCGCTTCATTTCTTCTGGGAAGTTGCAATTATGCAACCAGGTGTGTCTGTGGAGAGAAACGGCACGGAGGAGCGACCTCTAATCAGTATCTACATGGTGCCTGGCTGTAGAAAGTTGTTGCACCGCCACTTGCATAGCTTCCTTAACAAAGGTTTTTGCCAGCTTGCCCTGGTTGCCTGGGAAGGTGGCAATGATACTATCTAGGCGCTGCATCAGGAAATATTGATGGCGTGCCAAGGTCACCTTGTAATTTGAAATTCGTAATCCGAGGCCAGAAGCCACGTATACCTGGCGCGCGAGGGAGTCAACTTTTCTTCCCTCCTTATCGCGAGGCGAGGTGTGTCCACTTGCTTCCTGGCCCTGAGAAGATTCCACAACAACCAAGTTCGGCTTGGGGTGGCGGAGGAGGAATGGAATGTCCCCCTCCCGAACCCGGTACATGGACTCATATTTACGTGAAGTTGGTTGTGGATGGGCCAGGAGGTCCCATGTTTGAGTAATTGCCTGCCGTAGAGTTGTTATAAACGGTAAGGCAATGGAGGTGGATTGTTCGCCCCTGACCACATCATAAAAACGGTCAGTGCTCGGTCCCGGTTGTTGGTGGGCTTTGATGTCGAGTGACTTCACTAGTCTGGCCATTAGCTCGGTGAAGGAGATGTACAGTTCTTCAGGTGACCCCGGGCCTTGCGAAGTAACTGCTGCATCTGGCGAGGTCCAGTCAACCTCGGATTCGTCTGATTCCATCCAGTAAGGAGGTGGGACACTGGAAGAGGAATCTCCTGGTGACTCTTTCTAGATGTAGCCCTCGGGGCTTCTCTGGGTGTAGAATGAAAATGATCCCAAGGAGCTGGCAGTGAGGATCGTCCTCTGGAAACTGGATAATAGCCCACGGATTGGTACTCATCCCATCTCAGAGTGGAGGAGTATTGGGATTGGTACCAGTCATCGGTTCTGGCATCCGAAGAACGGCTCCTACGGCTTCTCGGAGGAGAGATGGCAATGTGGGTATCCAGAGGGACGGGCGGCATTGGTGTTGGCAACCAAGCTCTCGGTGGAGAATCTCTTATTTCACCATCCGAGATCAAACCACGCTGTGGGTCCTGAAGTAGTTCGGCTGCCGGTTGGCACAGTGAGCCTGGTGGAGTGACCCTCATAGCTGCCTGGATGGTCGGGACCAAGGGGGTCGGTTCCGTGACCGGAGTCGGAATCGAGGTCGCCAAACCCGAGTGGCGATGCTTTGTATGCTCGGGATTCCTCGGTTTCTTAACCGGCTTGCCAGCCTTATCCTTTTTGGCCTTCTTATGCACAGGATGCTTTTCCGGGTCACTGTGCTTCCTCTTCTCCTTTTGTTTCCTTGGTAGGGAAACAGGCTGATTGGCCATGCTAGGAGCACCTTCTTCAGAAGGGCGTGAGGGCGGAGCAATGGAGGAAGAGGCCAGGCGCTGCGGCAGATCGGCCGAAGTTGGACGGCCTTTGGGTGGAGCCACAGTTGTGGGAGGCTTAGCCACCAGCTAGTCCGATTGGAGGAGAGCCTGGTCCCACAAGAGCTTGTGGAGGCGGTTCTCCCGATTCTTCCTCGCCTGTTTGGAGAAGGCCAAGCAGTGGCCACATTTATCTGTCCTGTGCCCTTCCCCCAGGCAAAGGAGGCACAGGTCATGCGGGTCCACAGTGGGCATTTTAGAGCCACACTTCCCGCATTTGGGAACGCCACCTGTTGCACCATCATAGAAAAAGAAAGAAGGAGATAGTAAAGCGGGAGAATAATATTTTGGGGGGTTTTTTTGGTTTTTTTTTTTTTTTTAGGAACGAGAGAGAAAAGTGAGAAAGGAAGAACTAAGTGAAATACTAACAGTAACACGAACAAGGGAATACTAACTTGGTAAGAAAAAGGGAAGTTTTTCAACAAGCGAGAGAGGTAAGTAACGATCTAAGCAAGAGTGAAGCGGCACGAGGCACAACAAACGGCGGTCGCAATGACTGGAAAATGGCAGATACTCCGCTCCTTATATAATACTGCGGGGGAGGGGGAGCAGAGTTTCCCGCCAAAACCATTAGCTGTTAATCTTCCGGCCAAAGGCACTGCGCAGGCGCAGAATCCATATGTGTGATGCACAGAGGCCATGACGAAGAACAATGGTCCTTGCAGCTTCTGGGGAAGCAATCCTTCCCACTTCTTAAAGTAACAGCAAATGCTAAACAGTAACCTGGCTTGTAATTTGGGTGCTTTCTGAGAAAGGGATGCAGGCATTTTTCGTAACACAAAGGCACATAGAAGCAACCCTTTTCTGCCAGGATTTATCTGAATTTTTCCAACACATACATCTCAGCATAGTGAGGATGACTTTGGCTAGCCGACCTGTGTGTTTTGTGCAGGAGCTAAAGTTTAATGGGCAATTTCAAGGCCCTTCCATGCTCACCCTTCTCAAGAAACCTTATCTTTAACCTGGACTTGAGGTGGACAGCCATCAAATCAGAGAATGCCTTTGAATGGAAGACTGTTCTCTGTAAAGTCAGCTACATGGCCATCCTAATCAGTAGATCATGATCTGCTTTCTACCCATCCTTCCTTTAAAAGTTAACAAGGAAAATGTAGTAAACGATAGGAGAAACACATACTCAGTTGGAGGAGACACATTCCTAATTATAAGGGGCTGCACAGCAGAAAAGACAAAGAAATAATGTTTCTAGGCACACATTCTGTGCAATTTAAATAGAATGAATCCAGCGTAAGAGAAGCCTGGACTCCCAGGGACATTTCCTGTTGCCCTCTGGAGGCCAAGACAGGCATAAATCACCGGGGAAAAGGGGATGAGGGCAGTTGCTAAAGCTTCTTCGGGGCCCTTCTTCATTTCCAGTTAGACATGCTGGCTGAACTTGGGGCCCATGACCAAATGCAGGCGCCTGGGCTCTGTGTCACTGCTTAGTGGAGGCATAAATCTGCCTGCCAAGGGAAGAGCCTGGCCAAGGAGAGCAAGAAAGGAGGAGGCCAAAGCGTAGCCGTTCATGCAGCATACACTGAACTGGATGGCCCTGATCTGTCCTGAGATGACAGGAGGAGAGGAGGCAGTGGTGAAGGGAGAAGGCTGGAAGCTGCCCAGTGGGTTGGTGCAAAAGCCTGGCCTGCAACTCCTCCTTCAACAGAGACTAGATACAGGGAAGTCTACAGGTGAAGTTTTGAGAGTTTGTCTGCTTTCAGCATGGAAATGATCAAGGCACTGTTAAGTTAAAGTGGGGGTGGGAAACGTGTGACCCTCCAGATGTGTTGGCATGCAACTTCCATCAGCATTCACCATTAGCTATCCTGCCTGTGGCTGATGGGAGACTGCGCAGGCAAAGCATGTAGTTAAAAGATGTTCATCATGTTGATCTACAGGGATTATACCTGAGCATTAGGGTTCACAAAACCTTAGTCTATGTGCATGTCCAGGAGCCTGCAGCTAGCCAGCTTGGGCAAAGTGGGCATGTCATTCAAATGTATAGGCACTGTGCCTGCATATTAATGCTAGGCTTAAAGTTCTAGTTAGGCTAGGGTTAGGGAAACCTGAATTTGGGTGCATGTCCATCCAAGGGTCTGGAACTTGCCTAGTTTGAGCACAGAAATTGAACAGTCAACCAAGTCACCTGCAGTGATGTCTGGGTATGCTGTCTGAAAGTACGGGGCTTATGCCTGTGTGATAGGAGTAGGGTTAAAGTTCAGGTTCGGGTTAGGGTTAGAGTTAGGAAAACCCGGTTCCATGGGTGTGCTCAAAGAGCCTAAAATGGGCAAAGGAAGTGAGGCGTCACCAAGAACATTGTTAGTGATGCCTTTGGGCATACTTTCTGGATTTATATGGATTATACTGGAGTATTGCAGTTAGGCTAAGATTTAGAAACATAGAAACAGAGCGAGTGAGAAGGGGTCTCCCGGGCCATCTCGACTGACCTCCGGCACCAGCCGGCTCCGCTCACGACATGCCCACCATGTGGACGTCCAACCTATCTTTAATGGGGCCTCAACCACCTCTCATGGAAGCCCATTCAATCTAATCCATTTAGATTAGTTGTTTGGAAAAAGTGGGTGTACATGCATGTTTTCAATAACATAACTATCCTAGTTTAAACCGACAGAATGAGCTGTCCACAAGAAAGCCCTCACTGATGACTTTGTTCATGAACTCTGAATCAACAGAGGTTATAACTGGGCTCTCGGGGTCAGAAAATACCCTGTGATTCCTTAGGGCATGTTGCCTGAATGTTCATTTGCTTTTCTGGTTTGGACAGAAGCAAAAACATGGTCGTGTGCATATCTAATGGCCTCGAACCACCTGAGGTTGGGTAGAGAAAGCAAGCAAGATGCAAGTTAGGGTTAGGAACATCTGGACCCATGTGCATGCCCATGGTCCCGGATCTTTCAGAAAAGGAAAGCAGTCAAGAAGAACATCCTCAGTGATGCCTTTGGGGATGTCATCTCAATATATGGGGTCAGGGATACATATTAGGACTACACTTCAGGCAGTGTTAAGGCTTTCTGTGAGGAAAACCTGGGTCTGTGTGGGTGTTGCACAGAGGGGGCCCATCTCTTGCCCACTGCAGTCTGCTCAGATAAGCTCAACTGATTCTGAAGAGAAGGCAGAGGCGAGCAGGTGCCTTTGCAATTTCTAGGTTGCCTACTGGACATTCTCAGGCAAAGCAGGAGAACGAGTTCAATTCAGAAAAGGAGGAAGGCTTTTCAGAGCAGGGAGTGGAGATGGGAGTTTCTTGACCCTGTTGGGAGATACAGGCAAAGAGAGCAGACCAGTTATGAAGTGTCTGATGCTCCCATCATCTAGCCCTCAAGTGGTCCCTTACCTCGAGAACCGAGGACAAAAGCTCTCCAGAGAGCGAGGGAAGCAGGGGATATTTTGGTTTGGATTCTCCTCTTCATCTGGGCAGATGCTTTCCCCACCTCTCAAGGAGAATGCTACTACCATTTTGCAGCCTGTTACATTTTAGTACAAGAACTGTGCTTTTAAGGTTTTGTTTGAGTCTACTGGAGAGGCAAGGAGGGATGTGACCAGATCCCTAGTAATACCCTTGGTTGGGCAGATAACTGAAGTGGTCAGAAAAACCACCCTCAGTGATACCTTTGGGCATGCTATAGGAATGTGCAGTAAGCTTGTATATTGACGTTAGGCTTAAAGTTCAAGTTAGGCTTAGGGTTAGCTTAATCTGGGTCCACATGTATGTCCAAGAGTCTGGAATGAGGCAGGATTGTGCAGGGAAGGTGATCAGTCAAGAAGAAAACCCTCAGTATGTCCAGGGACCTGTCACCTGTCTGTATTGGGCAGAGAAAGCGAGCTGTCAGGAAGAAGACTCTCAGTGATGCCTTGGGCATGTCTCCAAAATGCACAGGGATCATAGTACCTATTGGGTTCAAGATTCAGGTTGGGGTTCAGGTTCAGGTTAAGAAAACCTAGGTCTACATGCATACCATAGTCTAGATGAAACTAGTCTAGATGGTGAAAAGGCAGCTGTCCATGAGGACACCCTCACTGATCTCTTGGGAACGCTTTCAAAGTATATTGGAGTTATACCTGAGTGCTAGAGTGATGGTTAGGAAAACATATCTGTATAAGACTAGAACCATATTAGCCTGGTCTGACAAAGCACATGACAATTTGAGAAGCAGGTGCAGGAAGACCCAGGTCTATGTCCAAGAGTCTGGAACTAACCTAGGTTGAGTGGTCAAGATGAGTACACTGTTTTTGTTTTGTTCTGTTTTGTACACACTGTCTGAATCTGCAGGGATCATGCTGGTGTACTAGTGTCTGTGCAAAAGTTTAGGCTGATGTTAGGAAACCCTGAGTCTTTGTTGATGTCCCAGGACCTAGAACTAGCCTACGTGGGAGAGAGTAAGTGAATATTTAGCAAGAACACACTCAGTGATACCTTTGGACATGCTGCCTGATTGGGTAGGGTTTAGCTGTGAGTTACAGACTAATATTCAGGTTCTGCTTGGGTAAAAGCTCGGTCCTCTGCATGTTCAGGGCCCTGCAAACTAGCTCAATTATGGAGGTGTGAGTGGCCCCCACAGTTACTATCAAATCACCTCCCCAACTCCTAGCTTCCACTTCACCACATAGCTTCATTTCTTTAAAAACTGAGTCATAGCAGCAGAATGAATTAGCCAGCTCTAAGCAAATGTGTATAAGTAATTCCATCTTCTGCACTCAGACACATAGTCACAGGATGTTGGTTTCCTGGACACAGAGTGCGTTTGCAAGTGTGTACATGCGCGCATGTGTGTGCACACTTTTAAAAGCAGCCCTGCCGCAGGGTCCTGTGTATACCACCAGACAGGAAAGGGGTGAAAAGCTGGAGGGTGCAGGTTTACAGACCTCCTGGGGTTTATTCCCAGCTGCCTATTCTTGTGCTAATGTAAGAAGGGTTGGAGGAGAAGCAGCCTATAAATCAATTCCAGCCTCAGCAGTAGTTTGACACAGAGTTGGACAGAATACACTTAAGACACTACAGTCCATGCTTGGTCAGGAGGGAGAACTGCTTGAGCCACTGGAGATTTTCTTTTGTTTTTTTGGGTTCTCTGAGACTGTCTGCACTGTGGCTGGGAGCCATTGAATGAGCAAGGGGGGCAAAGAAGAGGCACAGGTCAGCTGGAGGATGCTCCATAGGAGTTGGATTCTATTACTCGTTAGTCCCGTTTACAGTTAACTAGCAAAAAATGCCCATTTTGAGGCAGCGCATGCTTGCAGAGGGAGGTCTTGTTTACAGTGGCCTGGGGTGTGTGTCTATGCACACGCACAGACAGTATATTCAGTGCAGAAAGATAAATTGCTCTGATGGGTTTCTTAACAGGGCCAAGGAGCTAAGTTTATTTATTTTATGTATTTGATTTGAAGCCCGCCTTTCTCCCAAGAAAAAAATAGCACTCAAAGCAATGCTAATACCACGGTGGGCTTTTTTTGTGGGGGTGGGTAGGGGAGCGCTTGAGAAAGATGACATGGGTAGGATTCCCTTTTCTGTGCTCACTCCCCTTTCCCTCAGGCCCCAACTGCCACCTCCAGGAGAAAAGGGGCAGTGGAGGGAGATGTACCAGCTGCCTCTGCTTGCAGTCCCTCTCCAGGCCTCAAGGAGAGAGCAGATCATTCTGGCAAGGAGTAGCAACAGCAGAAACAGGGAGTTCTGGTGCTCAGCTTGGTAAGGCATGGCCCTTGCTATGTGCCCAGGCCTGTAACCAGCCTGAATGTTTGGAGGGGAACAAAAAAGTGGGGGGGGGGAGGGGCAGTCCTTTGGTTTATAGGCCTTTTGAAGACAACAGTGAAAATGGTTTCTGGTGTATTGGTTCTCAAACAGAAATTAGGGGAGCAGAGAAAATGTGGGGAGGCAGCCCCTCCTGCCCCCTTCTGGCTAGAGGCCTGTACCTATCGGATGATGCCAACTCTTGAGGTCAGCCCCCTTCATCACAGGGATGCCCCCAAATGCAGCATTTCATGTCCTCGTACGAATGCTCCATGATCTCTTTCCACCCTTAAGAATCAAAGTCCACTGCTCCCTGCAATGTCCCAACCTGGCTCTTATCTTGTAAGTCATTCCGCAGTATGACAAAATACTGCAAGAGTGGGAGGAAATTCTGGGAGGGGGCTGATGCCAGCAAAACACTTGACAGTCATTCAGGGATCTGTAGTTATTGTTATCAGCACTTTGCAGATGTGGCTGGGGGCTGAGTCTGCAAAGTAGATGCAAAGCATCCTTCACATGAGGATCACCTGTAAGGAGTGTGCAGATGTCTGCTCTTGAGTCAATGAGGTGATATGGAAAGGGTTTCCTTTGGCTTCCACAACTGCCTCCACATTTCAAACATGTATTATCTGTCTTTACCCTCAGGTGTGTGCATGTTGGGAGGGCAGATTGTGGATATGTGACATAAATTATTATTATATTGCTTTTCTATACCACCCATAGCTGAAGCTCTCTGGGCAGTGCACCGCATTTAAGTCATCCATCCAGAATTCAGCCAAGCTTGACCCTGCATAACTTCCAAGTTTAGGCAGGATCAGGCACTTCAGGCTACACAGAAGCTGTACTGAGCAGCATCCCAAATGCCTCAACAGGGCCAGGTACCCTCATTGCACGAACACTTGCAGCCCAAAGTCTGAGTATGAGGAAAGCAATTTGCCATACCTTAGAGAGGTCAACCCTCCATCTGGAGGAAGGATGGGACTGCTAGCCTAACAGATCTGGAGGGTGGATCATGGGGAAGGTGGTCCTAGCTGTCCTTCAAAGTCAGCCAAAGAACATGCAACCAAAGAAGCAGCCACACACTGACCCACCATACTCTAACAAGAAGGAGGGCTGCCATGAACTCCCCATCTCCAACAACAGACTTAGGCCATGTGTGGGAAGGCTAGAAACAAGAGGGCTCTCAAGCTTCTTTTTCTATGCTTTTTTTTTGGGGGGGGCGGGGTCTTATCCAAAGTAGGAGGTCATGCATCCCATGTTGCTGGTCAAACACAAACCAACCCCAGTATCCATAAGAAGCAGCCTTCTGCAGAGCGATGCTTAGACTGCTCACAAGTATTGCTTAGTTATGCCAAGCCCATTCATCCTCCATCCAAACGGCTAAATTCAATTTCAAATAAGTTATTGGGAGATGCATTACAGAGGTGTCTGTAGTGGGCAGGGTCAGAAAGACCAAAGATATTCACATCTTTTACCTTAAAGCTGGTAACTGAGGTATTCCCATTCATTGTTGTTTATTGTTTATTTAATTACACATTTTATTCTGGCTTAGGACTGGTGTGTTATGGTTTATATCAGTGGTTTTCAACCTTTCCACGGCTGGGGACTAGCGAAAGCAGGAAAACCACCTCGGGGACTGCTGACAAAAAGCACCATACAGATAATACAGTATTCTATGAATTAGATTCCAAACACAATACCAAAAAAAAAAAAAAAATCTCCAAAACAGCCAGAAACTGAGCAACAAAAAAATGCCAACAAACAAACCAAATATCCTAATCGGCACAGCATGGCTCCCAGCCAGCTACCACCAAGCCATCTCTCTCTTTCCAGCACCACCAGTGTACCCCTGTGAACGTGGTGCCAATCGAGGAAGAGGTGGTGGAGCATAGCCAACCCCCACACTGGTCTGTGGCGGGTGGACTGTGACCCCCTCCATGGACCAGCAGGAAATCTCCCATGGACTGGAGCCAGTCCACAGACCTGTGGTTGGAAGCCACTGGTTCATATCATATCATATACTGTATTTTTCGCTCTATAAGACACACCTGACCATAAGACGCACCTAGTTTTTAGAGGAGGAAAACAAGAAAAAAATATTCTGAATCAAATGGTTTACTAAACTATTTAATAAACTATAACAGAATACAGTAATACCGTATTTCAACCTTGTAAAGTGAACAGCAGTCAACAGTGGCATTAAGAACCATCATCATTGTCATTAACAAAAGAGAGACTTTAAAGTTCGAGTACTCTTCTAGTTTTCGTTGAACCCATAGAACTCATAATCACTAGAGTCAGAATTTATGAAGCTCTGTTGCTCACAATCACTGACATCACTTTCTTAGGCAGTAGTGGAATTATTGAAGGAATCCACAATCTACACCAGTTGTATAACTGCAGACAATTGTCTGCAGAGCTGCTGCAGACAATTCAATAACAAATCTAAAAAAGCCAGTAATGTCCACGCTGCCCTACTAGTAAATAAGAGAAAAAAACTTCTGACAAAAAATGAGATATTGTATGGTAAATCAAACACACAGCGGACTAAGTAGCCTTTGAAGAATAAACTTCATACACGAAGGTAATGCTGTTCAAATATCCACTGATACTAAAAAAAATGTGTCTGATCAACTAACAGATAACTGATCCATGGAAAGCTTCCTGATAATCACAGGCACATTCCCCATCACTTCCCCATGGGCTTCATTAAAAGACAGGTTGCCATTTGAAAACGCACACCAACATGTGATTAACAGCTCTCACCTGCGCCGGAGGAGGGGGTGGAGCAGGGCGTGCCGAGCACGTGCCGGCCAGGTGTGGTGCAGCCAGGCCGGCAGCGTGCCGGCCGTGGTCTTCCGGGCGGTGCGGCGGTGGCAGCGGCTGCAGGTCTTCCCGGGCGGTGGGGGTGAGCAGTCCGTCTCTCCGTGTGGCCGGCGGGTTAAAGCCCGTGGCTCCTCCTCCTCCGCACCACTCCCCCTGAGAAGCACAGCTCTCCCCTGGGCCGGGGGGGGGGGTGGAGCAGCACACGCCGAGCGCGTGCCGGGCAGGTGGTGCCACATGGTGCAGGTGGGCCGGCAGTGTCCTGGGTGTCGGGCACACACACTTTCACTCTATAAGACGCACAGACATTTCCCCTTACTTTTGAGGGGGGAAAAAGTCCGTCTTATAGAGCGAAAAATACGGTATGTTCTGTTGTACTGTTTTATTGCATTGTTTTTGTTCATTTTTATTGAAACCCGTTTGGAAAGCCATTTGGCTAGTGTGAATGTTATACAAAAGCTCTAATGAATTTCAAATTTTCAGAAAGGAGAAAAAACACACACTCTAGGAAACCCCCAAGGTTAGCCATTTGGAGGAAAGGAGCCATCTGGGAAAGCCTGGAGGGCTGGATGGGGACTCCGGAGAAACTGGATTTAGAACTGGAACTGGAAACTATACCCATGACTTAGGCTAACAGGTGTTAGCATCTCTCCAAGGCCTTACCTGTGATCCTTTTTGCTAGAGGTGTTGAGGCTCACTTTTGTGATTTTCAGCATGCAAAGTGTGGATTCTATTCTGGAACTAGACTCCTATGTATGTGTCCCCAAAAAGAGGAGGCAGGAAAGGGATGGCACACGGGGGTGGCGGGAAGTAAGTAGCTGGCACAACAGCACCACAAGCAGCTGGGCTTTTGCTCTGGTTTGCCTCCAAGATCAAAACAGACTCTCGGCTCCAGCTACTGGAGTTGGCAAGAAGGAGGAACGATGCAGATGCCTCCACCTGGTGGGATGTCATCATCCACATGCCTGGCTTTGCTCAGCGAGGAAGAGACCATCCCAGAAGCACAGTGTGGTGCCTGTGGATGCCCAAATTAGGAGACTCCAAAGGAACACAACGGCAGGGCTGGGCATTAGTCCAGGCCTCCCAGCCTCTGGCCAGGAGAAGCAGAGCGCAGCTATATATGGGCAGGCAACATGGGCGCATCTCCCAAGACCATAGCAAACTGCTTTCGGGGGTTACGTGGGTGACATTTACAAGAAATGCCCAGTACAGTAGCACAACCCAGCCTGCTGGATGGGAGAGGAGGGAGATGGTGGACGGAGCTGCCTCACACAGGACTGGCAGTCACATTGCCTTATTGGTTGGGCAAGGAGGGGTGGACGAGGAGGACGAAGGAAGGACCAACTGCAGGGTCTGTGTTCTCTTTGGTAGGGTGAGAGCTGCAAAGAGCAAATGCATTTCAGAATTGTGGAAATGCACTGCAGTTCCCGGGGTACACTCCGTTTATGCAAGGATTAAGCAGCTGCTATGACAAGTTGCTTTTTTGTGTTATCTACTCTGCCTTCAGCCAAAATCCTGGCTGCAGTTCCTCATGCTTGTTTTTAAACTCAAATCTTCCAGACCACAGTTAAGAAGATGAACGTGCAGGGGTGTGCGCAACCTGTCCAGATATTGTGGGCATGGGGGCGGGTGGCTGAAGAGAGCTTCTCATTCTCAGGAGATGGAATGTTCCAGTTCTCCACACTGCTTTTGGTCCTTCTTCCATGATGAAAGCTATAATAATCCTCACCCCCACCCATGCCGTCCCAGCCCCTGCTGGCTCCAGTCTTCTTATCTAAACCCCTTTCCCTCCTCCCAGCATTATTCCCAGCAAATCTCAGAAGCAGAATCAGTCATGCAGATTTGCAAATATGGAAGAAAACATCAATCATTCTCTCTATGAAAGGTGGGTTTGGATCCTTATATAGTCAAAATAGCAGCAGCAGCAGCAACACACACACACACACACACACACACACAGAGAGAGAGAGAGAGAGAGAGAGAGAGAGAATATTAGAAGGTTTGGGGAGACCCCAAGAGTTGCAGACATACCAAAAAACTAACAAACAAACCCATTCTCAAAACAAAAATAGCTGTGGAGAAACAACAGTCTTAAAAACAGAGCCCAATCATAGCTGAGCATGTCCACTAAAGGCTTGGTGATTATTAGGCACAGAAAAATGCAGAAAACCAGTGGGAAGGTGGAATGGAATAAAGCATCCCAGTACAGGGTGTGGCCAGCTGGGTGGAACCCTGGACAGGAATACTTCATACTGCAACACTTTTTGCAGGTGCACGTGTATACCAATTGCAGAAATTAGTTTTCTTCTGGTGCATAGTTCTTGCTTAGATTAGACAAGGCCATGAGCACAGGCTGGCTGGATAGACTGTCCTATATTTGTTGCCCAATCAAGATTGTTACACAAGAAACTGCCAAGTGAAATTTTCTGAGCACCCCAGAGATACTGGATGGGCTTTAGACACTTGTCGGCTGCGGAGCCAGAACGGGAAACGTGGCCACTGCAAGCCTTCCAAGCATCTCTCATTTTGGGCTGGACAGCAAGAGAGCCTGTGGTGACAAAGCAGTTGAGGGAACACAGTTTCATTCATTTCTCCACAGAACAGGAAATAAGGGTGAAGGAACTGCTAGAATTTTTTATTTTAGGTGTGGAAGATAGATAATAGTAAACTGTTGTCTTATTTATCACCCAAATATGATTTTGAAAATCACCTGTTCCCCTTAGATCATTCTGGCGTCATTTGTTTGGCACAGCTGGTGATGACATGTCACTTTGGCAATGCTCAGGTGCTTCACACTTGGAGAATAATGTTCGTATTTGATACCAGGGCAGTGTTTTTCATCCTGTCAGTTTGACTGATAATTCTGGGGCAATTTTATTATATAATTTTTATTATTCCCCATTTTTCTGCAAACTCCACCAGCTAACAGCATTAAATAGGACTGTTATTTTAAAAAATAACAAGAGCAAACAACAAAAGCACAGATTAAACAAAGACCCAATCATGGTATAGGGTTCTGGGTGTTGGACTGGGATGCAGGAGATGTTCAAGACCCCACTAGGCCATATCAATGACTCTAAGTCTAACCTACCTCACAGGGTTGTTGTGAGGATAAAATGGAGATGGAGAGGAAAAGTAAGCTGCCTTGGGTTCCTTGCAAGAGGAAATGAAGCCGCTAAACACAATAGAGGCCCTAAACACAATAATATAACAATAAAAACAGCTAAAACAAATGAACAAAGAAGCACTCAAACATACTGGGCTGCCTTATACCATATCCAAGTATAACTTCCTACTCTGACTGGCAGAGCTTCTCCAGGGTCTTGGCAGGAAAGAGACTTTCTCATCCCTGACTATTGGAAACTTGATTTAAGTGGAGAGAACTGGGACTTTGCCTGAAGCCTCCTGAGATAAGGGCATCGAAAGGCATCAAATGCTGGAAGAAAGCAGGACACCCTTACCTGACAGCAGAAATCAGCAACTGAACTTCTGGGCAGGCAGTTTTATACAGTTTGGCTGAGAAAGATGGAGATCTCCCAGACAGCTACTTGCTGAACCTCAGGAGGTTAAACTACCTGTGGAAGGGCATCTGATTGTGTGGGAGAACTGGGCCTTTCCTATTTCTTGCCTTGTCCTGAAGAGTCTGGCTTGACTTATTTGTGTGAACTTTTAATATGAGTATTTTAACATTACTCAGCACTGTCTTTGTATATGGCACTTTGCATGTGCTTGTAGGTTCATGGTGGAAGGAAACCACAAGAGGAGGCGAGCACTTTATGATGGATGCTGCCCCAGTTGTGTGCTCCTAATCTCCGGCTGCAGTGCGTCATAAGTGGGATTAAGTGAGCGTCTGTAGAGGATCCAATTGTAGGATGGGACTGGCTTAAGCACGGTTTAGCTCTGTTGCAGGCTTAATTGTTCAGTGACTCCCAGCTGCCTGATGTTCTGGGATGCTACTTGTTCCTGGATCATGCAAAAGGTATGTCGAGAATGGATGTCCCATGGGAGGCTGCACTGCAGAGCATGTTTTTGCTTCCAGAAAATGTGAATGATCTCGGGTAGGGCTGTGCAACTTGGAGGTCAACACCCCTTGAGGCCACAACCCCTGTCAACCCCAGCCAGTGGTGAGGGCAGATGGAAGTAACAGGCCAAAACAGCAGGAGGAGCAGATGTTGTGGGGCAATTGACAATGCCTGCAGAAAGGGAGGTGAACACAGCTCAACAGGACACAATGAGTACAATATGTGGCTCGAAGGCAAGACTTTTCACCTCTACATTACGATTGTTGCTATTGTCTGGAGGGCAAATCACCTCTGCCTGGAACTCCATTTGCCTGCCATTTTATCTGATGATGTGATCTATAATCATAGGGTGGCCACATTTAAATCACAAAAGAGGCTGAAAGGGCTTTATAAAACATGCTGGTGTTAATTTATACATACATACATACATACATACATACATACATACATACATATTTATTTAAAGTTTTTATATGCCGTCCCCTTGCTACATAGCCTCGGGACGGCTCACAGCATATAGATGCACATGTGGAAATAACCAAAATTTCAGTGGAAATAGCAGGGCAGAATGTGACCAGGTGATCTGTGTGGCTTGATCGGTCTCCTCTCCAGTTGTTCTTCTGGCTTCTTCTGGTTCTTTACCTTGAACTGAACAGCCCTTCAAATAGTAGACAGTCCACTGGCAGCCCTTCCAATAAAGGACTGTCCCGGTAAGAAAAGGATGCCTGACCACCCTTGTCTTGTTGCCATAATAGTTGAATCAGGCAATTATTGAAAGGCAAACTAGACAAGAAGTCTAGCTGTCATATACTTTACTTTACCACTACCTCTTCCCTTAATCTCTTGCGGCCATGAAGGGCACCACATTTGAGTAGAGCAGTAGCAGGTGAGAGAGGACACTTATCTCATTGGCCTCTTTTCCTGCCTCAAGCTGCTTTTCTTTCCCTGGAGGAAAGAGTGGTGCAACTGGTATCTATATGCACAGATTCATAAATTGTCCAATGAATTCATTGCATGCATTTCCACAAACTACATCACCTTGGAGGCCAATTTTGTGCTGGTGTTATGATCACTCTTTCCTTTCTGTCAAAGAGAAAAATATTCCAGGCATGCAGAGAGTTCTTTTTAAAACTTTATTGCAATGAAGGGAACAGAAAAAAAAATGGTTTCCTTCCCATTTTTCTGTTCACCTGAGCACATGCTCACCTTTCCCTTTTGAACCCTGCTCCTGGTCACTTCTTCCCTCCTCCTTTCCCCTGATTGGCTGGGGTACCGGGAGTTTACAATCTTTCCGCCCGCCTGCTCCACGGTGCCCCAACACCTGCCCTTCTTCCCAGTCCAGCCCTGCCCCCGGTGGGCTACAATAGGCTCATTTTGTTCTGCCCAGCTTGTCAATAAACAATCAGGAAGTATTTGGCCCTCCTGCCTACGTGCCTGTTTCCCCACACCTTGTGCTATCTGATTTTGGCCCCTCCCCTCCTTTGGGCTAGGTAATTTTCTTTGTTACCTTTTTAAATCTCTTTACTCCCTTGTTTCAAATCATCTTTTCGCACCTATCACTGGTTTCCATGCTGTGCTTATAGGAGTTAAGCCAAGTGCTCTTCCTTGGCTCTGCTACTGCACCTGGCTCTGCCACTGATGTTTGCCACAGATTCTGGTCTCTGCCTCATTTCCAGTGAACTCACTTATTGCCAGAACTCTTGTGGAGAGGGGGACAAACACAGTGCAGAACAGACAGAGGGTAATGCATTTAAAGTTACTTCATTGTATTTATTCATGAGCTATTTGGAAAACAGATCTCTGCAAGTAAGGCTAGAAGCACAGGTTTTTCTTTCTTTTTCTTTTTTAAGCAAAAACAAAATCTGAACATTCAAAATCCAAAATATTCCTGTACAATTTAGACTCACACGGCTCCCACCTGCTTGGCTATAGCTCTACCAAAAGGCAGAAACAGCTGTAAAATGAGACACTTTTGTATACATTAATCAGCTGCCACTGTATCTATTTTGGGTTTCATCACAGAACTGAGATCTGAACATTACATAAGAGCATTTAGTTCCATACATTTCTGCTACAGAACCTCTAGGTGGCACTGTGGGATACAGAAATAGCACAAATACACAAGAAGAAAATAAGAAGAAGAAAAAGCAGTTTCTTGTGCTTTCAAAATTAAAAGCCATAGTTTCCTACTCTTAAAAAAACTTCTTGAAAGTGCTGTTTTGCCACAAAAGTGAATCCAGACTGGCAGTACAGCAGTGCAGCAGAGGGGATGCAGGGCAGGAAATAGCCCTCTCTTTCAAGACCTCACTGCTGTTCCCTGCCACACGGTTTCTGTTGGCAGTCTGCTTAAGGCTATGGCTAGTCCTTTGGGAGTTTGCATATGCTTACTCTGTTATGAGGACAGTACATATTCCAGTTGGAAACTTTGTCTCTGGAATCAGTTCATCAAGTAGTAAACATAAACTTGACTGTACCACTTCAGACAGTAGGTTGCGGGGGGGATATTACTGAATGCCTCTTCCAAGCCCCCTCCCCCAGAAGAAAACTAGCTAGTCAGGAGGAAGGCTAGCTTGAATTCTCCTCTATGACATGGAATGTTCTCAGAGCCAGGAGTTTGCGGTGTGGTAGAAACCAACAATCATGACATTGCACTGCCACTTACAGTCTGAAGTAGTACAGTCCAGGAATAGTTTCACTACTTGCTGAGCTGGTGTTTGTCTAGTCCATTTCCAGATTCTTGCATGGAAGAAGTTAGTGTATGAATAAGCTGAAGATAATCAAGTGTAGTGATTTTACATCAGGATTTTGGGGGTATGCAATGCTCCAGATGGCACTGTGGGATAGCTAGAAAATTTTAGACCCTGGACTTAATGTTCTGAGCAAGGGGATGACCATTTGCATCTTTTCAGTTGCAAAGCACACAACTAAGATTTCAGTCTCCTCTATCACCATTCCATGCTTTACAACAGCTTCTGTATTCTTGGCATGTTAAAACCTAAAGCAATGCTTGTACAAATTTTAAAACAACAGAAATACTTTGTGCAGGTGCATTTTGGCCTTTTAAACTCACATACCTCAAAGCACCAATGCGACTATGGGGATAAAATGGTGTTTGCTTCTGTTGCCCTGACCATCCACTGCTGTTTGGGTGGTCACGTGAAGGCCCCCTGGGCTGCAGGACCTGGGTACTTGGCATATAGTTGCACCACTAGTCATATATAGCCAGTGTGGACCCAATCATCTTGTGCCTTCTGTGCAGGAATCTGGTATTTGTGAAGCATCCCATCCATCCAACCCTACATACTGGCAGTTTCTACTGAAATTGTGCAGCGTTAATACTGGATCCCGAGCTTGCTCAGTCTCTCCAGACAAGGCTAAGCAATTGCCAAGAAGCCAGAGAAGGGGAGGGAGGTAAAAGGAGAGGGGGATTTGCGCAGCTCCTCTAGCACAGCCCATCTCGCTTGCCTCGAGCTTTGCTCTCATGTGGCTGCTTCTGCAGAAAAGTTGGCCCAGGACCAAGCAGCTGGCTCCTTCTGCCGTCACCCTGGCTCTTTCAGCACTCTGGCAGTGTCTGCTGCTGGGCAGCCATCCATCTCCCCGCAGATAGCCAAACACAGGCTGTCCCCTTGGCTTTTTCCCCCAAACTGCTGCTGCTAAATCAACATCGCTTCTGCCCCAGAGACCGAGGAGCTGTGGCAGAGAGATGTGATCCTTGACATTTGTCTTTGATGTGTGCAGGCAGGGGAGGGATGGGCCTGGGAGCTTGATGTGGGCATCAAGGTCAGGGAGGTCTCGCTGATGAGCAGCATGCAGGAAGGAGGGATCTCCCAAGAGCTGCCAGAGATCCCATTATTACTGTTGTTGATGGTGCTTTTGAAAAAGCATCCCTTGTTTTGGAGCATTCCGGTTGCACAAATGAGCACAAAAGAGGCGTCAGATAATTGTACGTGTCTTTGGGTTTTGGGACTGATCTGGGCACAGATAGGGGACAACAGACACACTTGTGTGAAACAGGAAACCACAAGAATATCCCTTGTTCCACAAGGGTTTGGATTTTTTTTAAAAGCAAAGATAAATCACATGCTGGTCAGGTTAAAATGTCCAAAATGCAGAAAGGGGAAAGATGCAACACCCACAGTTTTGCAGTGCCTTTATGAGGACCAATCAAAGCTTTGGGAATGATGATGTAAGCATCTGAGCACTCTAGAATCATTCCTCGGGTGGATGGTATAAAAAAAAAAGGGAAGGAGAACAATGTGCACTCTCCTCCGCAGGAAACATAGAAACAGAGTGAGTCAGAAGGGGCCTCCCGGGCCATCTAGTCTAACCTCCGGCACCAGCCGGCTCCGCTCACGACATGCCCACCATGTGCACGTCCAGCCTATCCTTGAACACCCTCACCGATGGGGCCTCAACGACCTCTTGCGGAAGCCCATTCCACACCCTCGGGGTCCTGACTGTCAGAAAGTGCATCCTGGCATCCAAATGCAACCTTGGCTCCCTGAGCTTTGCTCTGTTGGCCTTATTCTACAAGTGGCACCTAAACTTCCCATTGAAGTATGTAATAGAGGATTCTGAACTGGAAGGAGTGGGTGTGTTTGTTCAGTCTTTCAGACACAGGCAAAGGGAGGAGGAAGCGGCAGTGCACCTGCTTGGCACATAGAAGTTTCCAAGCACCTCCAGCAAGGTCTGAAAATGTTCCTGCCTGAAACCCTGGAAAGCTGCTGCAAGTCAGTGCTGGCAGTATTGGGCCTGATGGACCAAAGACACGGCTAGGTATGAGAGCTT
Organism: Varanus komodoensis; assembly: GCF_004798865.1. Lineage (NCBI taxonomy): Eukaryota > Metazoa > Chordata > Lepidosauria > Squamata > Varanidae > Varanus > Varanus komodoensis. The sequence goes on from NW_025335954.1 coordinate 8,449,889, forward strand.
CCTATGAAAACAAAAAGCCGAACAGCACTGTAGGAGCCAACCAGTTTAACTGTGTTCATGGGCATAAGCAGACTCTTCTCATACAGCATGCTTGGCACTTGCAGGAGTCGGCACTGCAGTAGCCCAGCTTGGGCACGTCTGAAGTGGCAGATTCCTACACTGCCAGGAGGGTGTTTATGATCTTGAACAGAGAATGTATCCAAGGAAAATGCCCCCCCCCCCATACACACACTTTCCTCTGTGTAAGTAGCTGCCAGGGCTTGAACGAGGAGCTTCTGGGTTCCCTGCCTGCCTGCCGGTGCTCTTTGCAATGGGTTGCTCAAAGCTGCAAAGTGGAGGTCCAACAAAATCTTCTTCTTCAACACAGGTCCACCCAAGGCTGGCCCTGCCATTACACAGCCTGATGCTCCCACATAAAGCCACCTGTCCAGACAAAAATATAAGGATGAGCCACATTAGTTAAAACAGAAGCAAGAGCTTTCAGCCTCATTGCAACACAGCTGCACCAAAATTACATCAAAGCACTATTTAACTACATCTTGGACAAGGCACCCCTAAATCTTTATACAACTGGCCCCCCATTTTTCTGAGTGTAGACTTCAGGTAAAGAGAAAGGGTGACTCCTTAAAATGCTGTAACTGTCCTCATAAATCATAATTCCTAATCAGGGCAAAAAAAAATAGGAAAAGGCTGGATGTTTCCCATACTTTCAAGTATTAGCTTTTTCTTCATGGAGTAGTGTTCTATTTAGATATTAGGTACTGTGAACAAGGGACCAAGAGGTAGCTGTTATCCCTACGTAATTGATCTGGAATTAAATGAGTGCTCTAGGATTCTAAAAATTGCTTTGTTTTGGAATATCCCCCACCCCTGGCCGCTGTATGGCACAACCAATCAATAGGTCACCAAGGTCTAAGGAAGCTTCTGCTTTTCTAGAACTCTCCATATGACAAGATTTTCAGAATTCAGTGATTCCAAGGAGCTCCTGCTTGACACACTTTGTCTATGGCTCCGAGCATGTTCACGTTCCCTTGGGTCACAGGAACAGGAAGGAACTGCCAGCTCATTTGGGGTCATCAAAGCATAACCACTTATGCCACACAGGCTTGCAACCACCTGCTTGTCGAACTATTCAAAAGTCAGCCATGCAGGTACTTACTGCCATAGGCTGTACTCTTTATGAATGTTTATTTCCAAGTAAATCTCAATGAATAAGAGATTTAAGAACCAACATGCACGTGTGTATACATTTATGTATCACATTCTTAACTCATCCAGTAAGAAAAGTTCTCTGCAGGGACTGCATGCTAAAATAATAAACATACATCCTGCTTCTTTCTCCAAGGTGTGCAAATGATGGCTTGCAACTGAAATAAACAGACCTCACAGTAAGAAATATGGAGCATAACAAAAGAGTGGATTTTTAAACCAGAGGGTGGCCAGATCACAAAAAAGGAGACAGATATGCATAATGTGTTAAGATGGAAACTTAGAAACCATTACAGTAAGTTCTAGTGCAATCCAATACCTCTCACCATCAAGAGAAAGAGGGGCATGTGTACCCAATGTGCAGTAGGATGACTAGACAGTAAATGTTGACAGACAACTCCAAGACCCTTCCCTGCACCCCCTTCTTAGGGGTCCTTAAACTGGATGCGGGCTGGACAAGTCTTTCAATACAGCATGGCTTCAATCAGAGGACTGTTCTGTGCAAAGGAGGGCACATGGCCACCTTTTTAAAGCAACAGAATAGACAGAAGCAATAAATACAGCAACACATCCTAAAAGATCTTCACACAGAAGCCAACAACATTGTGTTAAGTGCTTGCTTAAAAGCAGGCAGTAATGGGATCAAAGACATTTCTCCGGCCACAAAGTTTTGCTTGTTCCTTCCAACAGAACATGTGTCAGTGAAAAATCTGAAGAGGGTTCTCAAAGTCTGAGCATTTTCCAGATAGGAAGAGATGCATTGGATAGGAACACAAGAACGGTGCTTCGTACTGAGCCAGATCCTGATCCATCTAGCCCAGGCTCGTGGCCGCTGACTGACAGCCATGTTCTCCAAGGTCTTAGACAGGTCTTTCTACTTCCTGCTTAGAGTTGCTGGGAATCGAACCTAGGCCCCTGCACGTAAAATATGTACTCTGTTATGATCCTAAAAGACTCTCATTTATTTTACTGGGCTAATTTAAGATTCAATCCTTACTACTTAATGGGAATTCTAAAAATAAAAAAGCGTGTTCACTGAAATAAGCAATGCCATTTCCCACTCCTTTGGGAAAGATGTATCTAGTGTGAAGATCCTGGTGCAAGCTTAAACCTGAATCTGAGTTGATCAGGACTTAGCCAGGAAAATGTTCAAGGCTTGGGCTCAAAATGCCAAGCAACAGCAGCTCCTCTGAACATAGTCCGAGTAACTTTTCCATGACACTAAGAAAACTTACTAACACTTTTCATAGGAGAAATCTTGTTCCACAGTTGCAGCAAAATCAGCAAAGAACAGTGCCTCCTCTCCCCTGTCAAAAGTAAAATTCTAGCAGTGTGGCTTCCAGATATGTTTAAGCCCCAACACCTGTTAATGTGGAAATGAATTCTTGGTCTTAGTTCATTTGATCCAATAACCAGCCTATTTGGCACCCTGGGTTCTTTTTATTGTTTATGCTAATTAGGTATCCTTTCTTGCAAATGTATCTTCATTGCAAAGCAAAGCTGTAAAGTGTTCTAAAAACACCCCTCCACTTCTGGAGACAGTCACAGTATGATAAAAGCAAGGAGGGAAAGCTTTGGTGGGTGGGAAGATTCCTGTGAAGCGAATTTATTAGCATTTCAAAGTCTCAGACAAACAACCAAGGCCCAGCTGGATGAGCTAGTTAGGTGGTGATGAAAAATTCACAGCTAGCCCCCAATTGCATTTGTGTCAACAAATTGTTCAAACAAAAGCTTATTGCTTCTGCAGTCCCACTCATAAGGGGTGGCTCTTGACATTTGGTGCTAGGGTGTGTGCATGTGATCCCCGCCCCAAATAGTTCTGATCTGAGCTGTACACAGATGGAAACCTTGGTTCACTATACCACACTTATTTTCATGGGTTATCCAGTGGATTCTTTCCACTGCTCTTTCTCATTATTTTCACTGATTATCCAACAAACTGCAAGGATCCTTCAGCACTACCCCAAGTTACTTGCACTTTAAGAATACAAACCAACCATAGCTAAAGCACTGTTTAATCTTCTTAGTTTAACAGCAACATGAAGCATGTGTTTCCATCTCTCCCATTGACACCAATGGTCCTTAAAAAGCTTTCTGTTGGGCAAATTCCCATGCCTTTCATTAAAAACCACACCCACTTGTGTTAGTTATCAGAGCAACTGAGTGAAGTTATCCATTCCCACTTCACAGATGGTAATACTCACTTTATAAAAGGCAAACAGAAGCAATGAAACACTACATGAGTGACTTTTCTAGAGCCTCACAGAAAGAGCACAAGGAAAAGTACATTCTGTAGATACGGCATGCCTAGCATCCAGCTACAACCATTCCTAATTGGATATAAAGGCTTTACTCTATCACTGGATGTAGCTTCCAATTCTCCGTACAGCAATATGGGGGGGGGGCTGGTAGAATGTGGAACTCCCAAGCCTTCCTCTCAGCCACATATGCTAATCTAAACTTTCAGAAAAACTCTATGCCTATTTTCTCCTGCATATATTTTCTCAGAAATAAATCCAACTTGGGCTGCAATTTTTCCCTAGAAGCAAACCCCATTGAATGCAGAGGGATTTTCTTATGTGTGAACACGCACACGATTAAAACAGCAACTAACAAATTTCTTAGCTTTGCTGTACATTAAAGACAGGACACAGCCCATTTCAGCTGCAAAAGCTTAGGCCAGAATAGATGTGTTAGTTTTTTAAAGACTTTTCTACCCATGGCTTTTAATCTACTGTATCTACTGTTGGTTCTATTTTGGCAAAATACAGATTGGAGTACTACATGAGGAATCTACTTTTCTGTTTTTCAGCTACGAAGCTCTAGCCGGCAATGTGGCATAGCACACTAGCACAAATACGTAAGAGAAAATTGCTCTTTCATTTGCCATTTGAAATAATACCCCATTTCCTTTCCTCTACAAACCTTGCAGAAACTACTGTTGACAAACAGAAGTACACCTGGGAGGTCATGATATTACCTAAAGCAGCCACAAACCAGTATAAGTAGGGAAGTGGGAGTTCTCAGGAAATGCCTCATATCAAAAAACTCGTAGGTGCCACAACTTTCTATTGTTTGTGCTTCAACAGACTCACTCTGGAATTAATCCAATTTTATGTTCCACCGAAGCTAACAAAACAAGCCTTACAGTTTTCCTATGGAACATGCAGTCCCATCTTGTATTTAGCTGCAGGTAGGTCTCCTCTGACATGACACTGCCCCCCCCCCATTTTCAGTGGGGCTTCGTCCCAGGTAATTGTGCCTAGGATTGCTGCCTTAATTCTTTAAAGCCCCTCCACATATGGGGTTCTCTCACCCAGCCCTGCTTGCATAACATGGGACACAAATCTAAGGCGGAAAAGGAAACCCAAGTCACTGTATTGTAAACAATGCAATAGAAGGAAAAGGCCCTGTTCCAGCACTGCACCGGCTGCTTTCCAGGGAACAAGGTGTTTCCTGCCATTCTGCCAAGGGCAAGACTTTCTGTCTCCAGGAATTGGTCTGGACCGTGGAGCTAAGGAATGCACATGCTGTATGGGTGCCTGCATAACAGGGATGTTTGTTTCCATGATTGTGTTTACCCACTTACGGTCAGGCAATCATAAACCTTCATTTGGACTGGAGCAAGTGGACAAGGGGGATTTTTCTTCCTCTTCCTCTCACAGTGTTAGAACTGGGGTCACCCAATTAAACTGACTGCTGGGAGATTCCAGACCAAAAAATGGGAGAACTGCTGCACACAGCACACAAGTTAAACAACCAATTTCACTAGCAGTATGAAATGAAGCTCACCCAGACTTTAAAAGGGGTCTGGGCTGATTCATGGAGGATTGGACTCCAGAACTTTTCAGATGGACAGCACAGTTGGAGTTTTGAGTGTCCTGGCTGTTCTCACAAAATGGACACTATGGAGAGTTACCCATCCATAAAATGGCTGGTAGGGTAAACATGGCCAGCTGTATGACACCCCTTTCCAAGAAGACCTGAGTGGGTGTCTCATTTTGAAGATGGAGCGCTTCCTACCTGAAGGAGCGCTTACATCCATATTTGCCCAGTCGCCCCCTGAGATCGGCGGGAGAGGCCCTTCTCCGGGAGCCCTCCGTGAGAGAAATTAGGAGGGTGGCTACTCGGAGAAGGGCTTTCTCAGCGGTGGCGCCTAAGTTATGGAATGCGCTCCCCAGAGAGGTCCGCCTGGCGCCATCGTTATTTGTTTTTCGGCGCCAGGCTAAGACCTTTTTATTTAAGCAACATTTTAAATGCTAAATACAATTGAATTTTATCTGGCCAGGGCGGCTTATTTTATAATGTGTGTTTTAATTAAGATTATTTTATATGGATTTTAACTTATTGTTTTATCGATGTTGTAAGCCGCCCCGAGGCTTCGGCGAATGGGGCGGCATAAAAATGTTTTAATAAATAAAAATAAATAAATAAAATCTCTGGGAAGATCTGTTTACAGTGCTGAGAGGGTTTTTAATGTTCTAATATCAAGGCTCCTTGGCAGACAGCTCCTACTTTAGATGTGATGCTACCAGTTAAAGGAAACTTGCCCCCCACTGGCAGACCCTCTTTGAGTCTGTTGTCCTCACTGACACTCCACCCCACTGCAAAGAAGGACGCCTGCATTCCGCAACTGGAAAAACAGAGGAGGCCATCCTGCACCACCCTACACATCCCTATCAGCACTGCAGAAAGTGCTGGACTTCGACCCAAGAGCTCTGGGTTCAAAGGTCTTCCCTCAAGAGCTCTCAGGAAAGTCCAAGCTCCACAACTGCACTTTGCACAGGGACAGCCTCCCATTCCATACCTGCCGAGTGCTGTCAACCTTCCTCCTTAAAAGCCCTAAAGCACGATAACTATTCTAGAATTGCCTAAACCAATTATTACAGAGGTGTGTGTGGAAGAAATATTTCATCTGAGTAATATTAGCTAAAGGGCAAACCTGCCATAAAAATGTAAAGCTGCAGTACAAAGGCACCTTGGCCTAAATGCACATCCCAGTTACAAATGCTCCTTCCCTTTCTTAAAACCCCATGTTAATGACAAGCAAACCTTGTGTAGTAGTCAGAAGGTTAGCCTGAGACCCAGGTCCAAATTTGCACTAAGCCATAAGGCCTGCTTGGTGCCCATGGAACCTGCTCTATCTGTCTCCAAGACCGGCCTCAAGGGTAGGCATGCTCGGGCACTTGCCAAGGGGCCACTCTGCAGCAAGGACCACTGACACCATCTCCCTGGAGTCATTCCTCCTCCCCATGACAACAGTGGTGATGAGCAGGCTCAGCAAGAGACCCTTGCCTGCTTGTTTGCTGGCACTCTGCCTGTCCAGCAGGCAGGCAATAAGAAGAAGCATAAGGGACAGTAGTAATAGGTTACGGGGTGCTGAGAAGGTAAGCTCTTTGAGAGAGGAAGGCCATTGTGGCTTTCTTGCACAAAGGTTCTCAAATTTGGGAGCTAAGATGGATCCACAGGTGCTTCACCTCCTACTGCCCTCCTTTCCCCTGCACATACATTTTTTGAAAACAAATAAGGGGTCCTTAGTAGGCAGCCTCCTTTACAGAGTGTATGCCAATTAGCGAGTGCAAATTTTTGTTCTGTTTTGCTTTTCTTCTCTGAGCCTGAGCACTGGATCTTTACCTAGAATCATTCCTGCAGGAAATGTCCATAAACCACTTAAACCCCGCCATTCATAGAAAAAAGAATTGAGGAACCAGTAATCCTGAAAAGAAAGGGTCCAAGGTAGTATTATAAATCCAGGTGGGATTTTCAAAACATGCATAGGTTGACTTGGCTTGTTTTTCCTATTTTATAGAATGGTGAATTGAAACTGAGTGATTTCTCCAAGGCGACCCAGGGAGGCCATAAACTGTTTTATCAAGGGCATCTTGAAAGCACCCAAATATGGAATTTGAGCATCTCAGCTGACAAAATGTTACTTGGAATTCTTCAAACTTCCTGGTTTTGCATTTCAAAACTGGCTGCATCTCCACCAGCCCTCCATTGTCTTGAGATGCCCAGGGGCTTCGTTGTTGTTTACAAAAGATGTTTTATCAGAAGCAGTTACTTTCCTAATGATGTTTTGCTCTTGTGTATGATTTCCGCCTTGGATTCCTTTGTGTAAATCTTGAAAGGGTCCCGGTCCCACCCCCTGTCAGCCACCATCCTGGATTGCCTGGCTTTGTTTCTGTTTACTTGGCTTCAATTTTCTCCATCCTTGCCAGTAGAATCTGGTGTCTATTGCATCTTCAGTCTGGGCTAACTTTTCCCTCATGTGTGCTGACGTTTGCAGCTGGAATGCTGGGACTTAAGACTCCTTGGGTGTGTTGTGTCATGTAGTTTTCTGTGCTTTCAGCTGAAACGCCCTCTCTCTCCTGGACTGCCACCTTCTGGGTGAACATGCATAGAATTGTGGTGCATGTTTGCAGCATAGATTAACCAATGTGCGAGCCCTGAGCAGGTCAGTTTTGCCGGTGAAAGAGCATGGAAGCTTTTAAGTCACACAGGACTTCTGAAGCCTGAATTCTTAGCTTCTTCTCCCACTGCAGCCCCATGCTGCCTTAGGAGCTTGTAAATGGCTGGCGCTTTACATTAAGTGCACTTTACAACACTTTACCCCCTTGGATTATGTGCCAAGATGGACTCACCAATTTTTAGGGCAGAGTGTGCCTGTGCTATGCACAAGAAATATAGACTGAGGATATTTGTAAATAATCAAATCAACATGCTATTGTGGTTGTATCAGCCAATGAAGTTGAGCAGTGGAGGGTGAAAATATCTCGGAAAAACACAAATGGAAAGCAGGATTCAAACCAAAGCTTCTGACTTGCTTATGTAAAAACTTGTATCACTTCAGCCAATTCATTCTGTTTGGTTCTGGTTTCAATTTTTTAACAGTACACTGTGTTCATAATTATAAAAGAAACTGTGTGCCACAGTGTGTAATAAAGCAAAAAAGATTTAAGTTCAGCAAGAGAACTGCACAAGAAAAAGTGACTTGCAGTGGAATGCAATGGAAGTTTTGACAGGGAAAAAAAACTTTACCCCCGCAGCATGCCCCCAGGCAGTCTGGCTGGTTGAAGGGATGCTGGGAGGTGCAAGACTTTTTTAAAATGTTTGTTTAAGCATGTTTAAGACTGTACTCATAAGGTACTTCCAGACAAGGTCCTGGCAAGCCATCACTCTGCCACATCTACAAAACTCGAGAAGGTCCTCCAGATGACAATGTCTATCATTCCAGTGCCTTCCCACCATCACTACCATCTTTTCCATCATGGAGAGGGAGAAGAAAAGTTATGCAACTATTTTAAGTATCAGTGGCACTGTTTCCAAACAGAGGCTGTCAACTATGCTTGGTTCTAGGTTGTTCTTAGTAATAAAGTTCTTGTCCTGTTAGGCAGTTCTTTTGGCTTGCCTTCCCTGAAATAGTCCACCATAGCATCTTTTTATGAAGCCTCTTCTACCTGTATTTTGCAAGTTGTCAGGAATCTTCCATTCTGTTATCTGCACATTGATGGAATCAGATTTTTTGAATGCAAATTTTGTTCATTTGCAGATGCTAATACACATTAGCAAATCCCAGCCCAACATTAAAAAAACAAAACAAAAAACAGGTCACATTTCAGCTATTTCACACATACAGGCCATTGCCTGATGTTGCAGTTACAGGTTCAGCCACAGCAGTTGACAACTAGAGTCTTCCACTTATTTTGAGCTCCAACGCCCCAGTAAGCACAGGAAGTAGTCAAGGCCTGTAGGAGATGTAGCCCAAACATTGGGGGGAGGGGGTCAAGTAACCTATCTAACCTAGTTTGCTTGCTTAAAATCTAATTCAAGATTTTCTATGTCCAGATTATTTGAAGGAGGTTAAAGGGCCTTAATGAAAAGAATTGTTACCTCCATGTGTGCAAGAAGGATTCCTATTCTCCTGCAGTTACGCATGCTGAGTGGTATATTAGGAACTAAGAAGGAATACAGAGATTTATGTTTTGTGGATTGTGAGATCGTCCTTTCATTGGCAGAACCGGTTTGTTCTTAAATGATGTACAAGAATCTTGTTCACCATAATGCTAATGATCATGTGCTCTAATGCACATTACCATGGATGTGGACATGTGATAATACATATCAGCATGGGTGCAAATTTGTTTAAATCCTTCCTCCCCCCCCACCATCACCAACAAAGTTTTTGAAATGGCCTGCAAGTTCATGGAATCCACACATCTGAAAAACAAAAGAATCTGCAGATTGGATTTGCAGACATTCTATCTCCTTTGAATCCCTTGCAAAATTCCCCCACCCTAGTCAGAAATCTAAGGCTTAAACCTTTAGGGAACTGCTTGCCATAGTATAGTTTTCAGGCCCACAAAGTTTCAGCTTCAGCAGATCTGCAGAATGGCCAGACTGGAAGGAAAGATTTGCTTGTTTCCACATAGCAACAAATATCCACAAGGAGATTGAAGAAATGTAGAGGTTAGTTCTCTCAACTATGCCATGGGAAAGGAAGCAGACCTATATCCTTTACCTTTACTACAAAAAACCATAAGGATCATTATTTAGAGGTGCTGGGCAGAACTGATGAGCATTTTATATAGGAGCGCAATCCAGCTTATTTAAGAGAGGGCCTATTCCCACCAGGAAGCTCAAAGTCCCGAGGAGACAGTAAAATCCTTTTTGATAGGCATATGAGATGGCAGGAAACTGATTTGGGGGACATAATGGAAGAGCCTATTAGAGACAGAATTGCAAGAGGTACCCTGGAGAAAGGGCTTTCAGAGAGACTGCAAACACAGAAAGACTTAACCCTTTAACTGCAATAGAAATGGTGAGGTGTTTGGAAATGTTTCAAAAGATAAGAACAGAGAGCTGAAACTATCAGGAAACAATCTGGAAAAGGTATTGAGTAAATAGAATCCTAACAAAAAAACACCTATCCATAAAAAGCACTACTAGAAATCCTGCAAAAGCAGTTTGGAGTGAACCCCAGACTTAATTACAGAATATGGGAGAGACCCTTGGGGTTGGGGGCTGCAGAGCCAAAAATGTATAGAGTTACAAGTGTAAAACCTGAGACACTTTGCATTATCTTTCTGCCATACCGAGACAGTTGGCGAAGTATCAAGTGAATTTTTTCTAGGATCTACAGCTTGTGATGATGCAGATCCAGCCTGGAATTTGATTCAGGTGCTGATATGCCAGAAGTTTAAAAAGGAACCTATTTCTTTCTTGATCCATGTCCTGCACTAAAACCAGCCAACACCACTTTAAACAACCAAGGAAGTCCCTCTGCAGAACCACTGTCCTGGTTTGCATGACCCAACAGCCTCCCATGGGCCACAAGTAGCCAGCCTTGCTGGTCATGGCATCATCCCACGGTGATGTAGTTTCTACAGGGGGAGTTATTTTTCATCCACAAAGCAACCCAAAAAATCTTGTGCTTGTTTTAAGATTCTTCTTGCTCACAGTAGACTGTTGGGTCCCCTGAACCTGGCAGGGTGATTTTCTTGTGGATTGTTGAAAAGGAGTACAGAGCAAGTGCAGCAAGAAAGCCTGGCCACTTGATTTTTGCAATCTTGTTAGCAATCAACATTCTACTGATACAAAATTCTCTTTGGAAGGACCTTTACTTGTTTCCTAGTAAAGGGTACCTCAAAAGGGTGCCTCAAATTAGGATGCCTCAAAAATGTGTGCTTGGGTATGTATTTTATATATATATTATTTGGGCAATTTTTTGCAAGTACATTTTAATATTATCTTGCCAGGTCACTCTTCTTATCCGCTTCAGCTGTCAACTTGGACTATGCGGGAGAGACAAGCTGGAGGATGGATAATACCTCCCCGCCCAGGCAATGTGATCCCCTGGTTTTTAAGCACTGAACTGACACTTCTCAGAGTCTTCCGCCTTTTCAACATTTCTCATACTCTCCAGCTACTCCAGAAAGAGGAGATATTAATTTCCCCCACTTTTTACAGCTCCTTTTTGGAAAACTTACTGCTGCAATTATTGTGGTTCCCTGACAATTAACCACCTCCCCCACATGCACACCCAGAAAATTTGCCCTAATTTAAGGGCTGGGAAGTAAATTGAAAACTTTGCACACCTGCAATCACTGTTCTGTTACTATAGGTACACTTATTTCCTCTCCATTTACTTCCCAGCCTTTACAGTTGCATACATTTCTACAGTTTTTAGCTTTTTAGCTGCAGGCTTCTGTTGGGCCCAACTTCTGATGGCAGATTGCTTAGAACAGGCATTCCTGTCTTGGAAGGAAACGTAACCCAGAAAAAGTATGATATGAGGAAAGATTACAGATTCTTACAATGGTCGCTCTGGAAAGATGGGGAAGCTGTAGAGTGCTTTCAGACTTTCAGCACAGGGAGCCTTTAGTATCTGGAAGCATCCCAAGCACTTACAGTAGCTTTAAAAAAAGGTGGCTGGATGCCTTCCTTTAAAGAGGATAGTCCTCTATTTGAAAAGCTGCCAGAGTGTAAGGAGTAAATCCCAGTAGTGACGATACAGAGGCAAAGTACCAAGCAGTACAGTTTAATTCGTTCTTGCAAGAGCGGGCGCCCACCACACAGGCAGCGCGCTGTTTACACACAAGACATGGCTTTTATTCCCTTTTCCTGGCTCGCAGACCCTACCTCTTTTCTCCCGTTGGCTGGGTTACTAAGAAGTTACAATCTTCTCGGTCCACCTACATCATACTAACCCTCGATATGTTTCCCCTCCCACTCATACATCCCATGTTCATGCCAACCTTAAAGCTAATGATGATAATGATGGTGATAATGATAATGATTGTTGTAGTTGTTGTTGATGGTGTTAAAAGAAAATTTTCCTTACAGTAGCCTAATGTTTGTTGGGGACTGAGCCCATTTGCCAGCCCAAGGATGTGGGCAGCAAAAATGGCAAGTTCTCTTCCAAAAAAAATTTTTTTTCCATGAACATAAGCACTCATATGTTCATCTAAGTTTTCAAGTATTGATTGTTAGTTGAAATGTGTGCTAGTTCAGCTTTGTTTGTACTCACAATGGGTTGGTGCATTTTGTATCTATGTGAGCAAGTACTATCTCTGTAATAAGAAATTGTGTGAAACTGTTCTCATTGCCCAAAGTCCAGCAGAAAGCACATTTCTCTTTAGCCTAGGCAAGCAACAGGTTTGTGCAACACAAGTTCAACAAAGGGTTTCTTTTATGTGCATTTTGGCATTGGCTGGATTGATTTCAGCAACCCAAACATTTTCTTCTTGAGACTGTGCTAAAGAGACTTAAAAAGGACATACACTTTACATCTTGAGGTTTCTCTCCAAACTCATGTGGATCTCTCTGCCACTGCCTACAACTAGCTTCTGTGAAGAAATGTAAAAGCCTTTTTTCCCTCTTAATTAACCTTTTTTTTTTTTTTTTTTGAGCTGCACCTTTCCAAGAACAAGATCAACTCTGCAACCTATCTCACCTGAGTGATCCAAACAGCCACACTGGCACCTCAGAAAAGAAAAAGACTCCTTTTTTCTACAGCCCTGGAAGGAAAAGCCAGCTGTGTCTAACCACCTTTGCTCAGGGGAGGAGAGAATTCATCCACCTTTCTTTCAAACACTGGCTAGGGACTTGTCTAGATGGACCAGAGACTTTAATGCTGTTCTTACTACAGTATATGAACAACCTTTTAATTGCCACTGAAGTCACAGACCAGTGCACATCTGCTGGATTTCAGTGGGTCACCAAAAATAAGATGCAAACCACACAAGAACGGCTAGCTGGCCGGCACCACTCCTTCTCCAAGCCCAGAGTGGCCATGCTGGCTGTCCAGCAAGGTCAAAGCAGCCATGCCTATTTAACTGACTGACTGTAGTGTGTGAAGCTGTGGCCACTGGCTGGTTGCTGCCTACGGCTTGCCATGACACAAGGGAAGGGGGACTGCTTGCTTACATCAGCTGACTCGCCTGAGACTGGACTGCCTGAAGACCACTGATGCCGTGGGAGGACCACGCCTAGGTGCCCCTTGCTACACAGCAGTGAGATCGGAGGGAGTGCCTACGTGGGAACACTACACCAGGCTGAAGAAAGTTCCAAAACCACAAGGAGACCGAAGGACCATGGACGCTATGGAGGATCTGAAGTTCTTGTTCAAACACCAACCCTGCAAGGGAGGACCAGTGGCATAACAGACCAGGACGAGAAGAAGCTGACATCAGGGTCAGCCAAGGGCCGACAACTGGAGGGGGCAAGGAAGAAAAGCCCCGACGAAATGCAGCCTATCAGGGACTAGGACCAGGTTCCAGCCTTGAAGACTTAGACCAAAGAGACTAGCATTTGCCTAATGCTAAGCAGCCTAGATGATAATACTGAAGGAAAAAGGGGGAGTCTTTTGAAGTTATTACTCTGGCTGTCTCTGTGTACTTCTGTTAATTTTGTTACTCCCTTCAATACCATCTGTCCTTGTTGGAAGAAAACAGTGGATTTCCTAATTTCTCTGATTTCAGTTTTAGAATACTGGCTTGGTGTGTAATAGAATGTTTATGCTTTAGTAGTGCTGGAGAAAACCCAACATGGATTTCTTACACCTGGAACATGTTATATGTCTGGATTCCCACCAAGGACCAGGTAAAACAGACATGCCGATTACAGAAGGGCAGACACATGCTGTCCCAGATCAGTTAAAGGAGAGTAAAAGGAAAGAAACAATATTTGTTAAAAAATGATTCCACAGGTCCCTAGGGAAAACAATTTCCATGGGAAGCCACTACAGGTAAGGACCACTGGAAGTACTCTACCAGTTGGGGTGGTGATGGTGGACTAGCAACATCCTTACAGCCAATTGGCACGTGCTAGAATAGGTTCCCTTTGTGTGTGTGTGTGTGTGTGTGTGTGTGTGTGTGTGTGTG
>NW_025335954.1:8464078-8551237 GCF_004798865.1 Varanus komodoensis
AGAGAGAGAGAGAGAGAGAGAGAGAGAGAGAGAGAGAGTTAGAGTTTGGTGCAGTGGCTAGCATGTGGCTTTATTTTTGCTAAGCTGAAAAGGCCCTAGTCTGCAGCTGGATGGGCAACCACATGTGGCTGCTTAATGCTATGCATTATTCACACAAATGGGGCTGGTAAGTGCTACTTGGTACAGCCTGGAATACACACTACGGGTACAAGAAAACTTGGTACTGGCCAAAAGATGGAAGTCAGCAAATATGCCTAGCTCAATGGCTCACATTGGCAAATACAAAACCCCACAGGAGAAAACCCTCTACAGGGGATCTCTGGACTCAGTTTCATGGCTACCAGACCCCTATTTACATGCTGAATCGGATTATTTGCCTCCAGGCGATACTCGAAATTATCACGAATGAAACCTCTCTAGCCTTGCTATTACTGGCAAAGACAAATACTCAACTCAGGACAGCGGTATACCAGAACCGCCTCGCCCTGGACTATCTTTTAACTCAGGAAGGAGGAGTATGTGGGAAATTCAATTTCAGCAATTGCTGTCTCCAGATAAATGATAATGGCGAGGCCATTGAGGAAATAACTGACCGGATGAGGAAACTCACTCATGTACCAGTTCAAACCTGGGAAGGTATAATGGACTCTGATGGTTTCTTTGGTGGGCTGTTCGGAGATTGGAAACAAGTTCTGTTTATGCTGATTTGTGCCTTTGGTGGACTTATGCTCCTTCCTTGCCTAATTGCCATAATTCGGTCTACAGTAACTCGCACTATTGAAGGTATGATGGTGGTCACAACCAACCCGAAGAAAGTCGATGCCCTGGCAAAAACCCTGGTACTCAGACCTGTCCTGAAGGAATGTTCTTCCTTGCTTCAAGGACAACCCATGGAGGCCACCTCCAGGGTTGCATATATGAGAAGGGAGAACATGAAGGAGCCTGATTAGCTTAACTGATGCTATTTGCTTTTGTAAAAAGCTGCTTGCATAGGAGCTTGGTTAGCCTAACAAATGCCATTTGCTTTTTGTAAAACTGCTTGCTTTGGAGAGGAAAAAGAGAAGGCAAAATAATGTTGATAAAGTAAGACAAAGAGGTAGTGTGAAGAAGATGCAAGGTCTGTGAGGGGATCACCTGTGAGGGAATTAGACGTAGATAAACGTGCATGAGGTCAGACACGCAAGGGTCAAGCAGACCCTGAGAGGGGATTGGGTGAGGGAACAATGGAGGTGAGATTAAGGGAAAAGGTATAAGAAGGAAGAGTTGGTGAAATGTGGGGTGTGTCGCTTCCTGCCTGCATGTAGGGAGCGGACACCCGGTTGCTTTGCTCAGCTAAATAAACTGAACGAATCTCTGCCTGACTGAACCTCATTGGCACTTGGTTTAGTGGGTCTGTAAGTCACCTGGCTAGCAGGGACCTCAACAGTACTGTGTTATGCAAAGCCTGTCTGGAACTGGTCTCTTTTGGCTGCAAGGAGATAGTCTGTAGTCTGAAGCAATGCTTACTTGCTTATACTTTGCATAATAAAGGCAATAGGTTATGAATATAACTTGACAGCTTGGCTACAAAGAGACTCAGAAGCCAAGAGACATGGATCACACAGTTGCGGGACAATGCAGGTAGGGACACTGTGAGGCTCAATAGAGTCGTCACTAGGTCCCAGAATCCTTGGCAATGCACAGGTGCTCCAGGACAATCCAGCAGGGATTTCTCAGCAGACCAGCTGATGTGGAAAGGCTTCCCAGAAGATGGAAAGTTTGAAACCCATTGGTGTAAGGTAGCCTTTCCTGATTTGGATTTGGTTTGGATTACAACTCCCAGCATTCCTAACTATTGGTCATGTGGGTGGGGGCTGATGAGCACCAGACTGGGGAATGCTGGTCTAGACTGTATTGATATTTCCCACAACTTACTAACTTTGTACCTGTATCTTCTTTCCTGAACTCTGTTGTATCATTTCGAAGATCTTCAAAAATTTGTAATCATTTTGTGATGGCCAGAGCTGCTGAGACATGCCACTGCAAAACAATCAACATGTGTAAAGCTGTGAGAAGATTTCCAATTGCATTATGATGTCTCTCTCTTAGTAATCTGGCAAAACAATCAACGGATGGAAGGGGTATCATATCCAGTCATTAAGTGGATTGCCTACATCAGGAGTTGTCACTGGGTTAAGGGTTGCTCCCCCCACCCACCCCCCTACAACCCTCTGCATTCCTTCTTCCCTTGCATAATTGTACTCACCACCACCAAACAGCTGTAAGGGCTTTAAGCTAAAATATGCTGATTTTTTGTCCTTTGATCCCACCCTTATTGCCTTTTGTCCTGCCCAGCTTTGAAATGTAGCCAGAGAGCTTCTCTGAAACCAGTTTGGCCCTTGGACTGAAAGTGGTTTGACAGGGATCCTGTTGCATTCTGGCTTCCTGCAAGCTGCCCGCAGAAAGCAAAGCTTCACCCATTATCAAGATTTCTGAGAGACCATTTGTGGAGGAGGAAGCACCGAATCGGTTTCTCTGGTCCGGCTGCATGAGCTGCAGCGGTCTTGTGCACAGCTCACTCATCACCATTAACAGCCTGCCAACCCAGGGGTAGAACTGGCAGGCAGAGAACTGGGGTCATGAATGGTGGGAGGGGGTGGTGGAAGAGGACTGCATTTTGGAGGGAAAGAAAGTGCAATTTTCCATTCCCCAGAGGAGGAGATTATTTGCTGCTTCCCTGTTGGCCAAAGCTGTTTCCTGCAACACCTGGATTTGCTATGGTTGTTCAGCAGGGAGCGGGGGGGGGGGGGTCCAAAGAAAAATTCACTCTTCTACCCTCCCTCTTCCTGACAGCCCCATGCTATCGCGACTTAGGGAGACCCTCCACTTTTCTGCATGGGAGTCAAACATTTTCCTCTTCTCCACCCTGACTCCCATCCTGGGCACTTGGTCGCCCAAGGGAGGAGGATGAGGATGGAAGAAACTGCTTGCTTAAACAGGCAGAGAGAACAGGATGCAGCAAAAGTTAAGCTGGCTGCCAGCTCCCCATCTGGTTTGTGCTTCCCCCAGCCGAACAAGGCACATAAATCCAGCCTGTCACAAGCCTGGCTGACAGCAACGGCTTTCCTGAGCCTCCTAAAGCGCCAACAGATGCAGTGAGCGCAGTGTGAGGGGGAGCACTTGCCTGCTGGAGGGCCACAAAACACGGCAGCGGACAACGTCTGCAGAGGTGCCAGCTAGCGCCTGGTAGGACTTCACAGAAATATATACAAAGGGGGCTGGGAGGTCCTTTCTCTTGCTGAATGAATGGGGCTTCTTTGGGACAAAAGCATAGCAAGGCTCAGCCTCTGATTTCCATGCCTGCACTAATATGTGCAGAATGTGATGTGGCAATAAAGGGAAGGATTTCTAAGCAAGTGCAGAGTGTATTTCCTGCGCTACAGAGCAGCCACATGCACTAAGCAAGTGCAGAGTGTATTTCCCTCGCTACAGAGCAGCCACATGCACTAAGCCACATGCACTAAGATTCAGAGAAGGACTGAAGAGAAGAAACAAAGAGTCTTGTGGCACCTTCAGGTCTGACACATTGATTCCTTTGTACCTCCTTAAGTTGCTACCAGGCTCTTGATAGTTTTTGCTGCAGCAGACTAGCATTGCTTCCCTTCTGAATCAGAAGGCAGTGCCAGCTCCAGGCTTTTGAAAGGCCCTTGCAAGACATTCCTGTGCCCCCCATCACCTCCACAGTCACCAGGGGCTCTTGCCCCTCAGCCTCTTCCTCACAGATGCTTCCACCTGTTTCCTAGATGGACAGTGCGCAAGGTGGTTGGAGGCATCTCCTGCTCCTCTTTCCCGCCACCACTTTGTTGGGTCCAGAGGGAGAGGCAGCTAAAGAAGCAGGATGGATGACAATGAGCAGGCACCAGTTCAGGAGACTCTTGCCAGTAGACCCTTCCTGTGACATGTGTTGGGAAAATTTGGATAAATCTTGTCTGAAAAGCATGACTTCTGTGTGCTTTTGCATTGTGGGATCAAATCCTGTACTCCTTCTCAAAACCAAGCTAAGTCACTGTTTAAAATAGCATTGGAATTCAGTATCTTCCTAGCCCAGAGGGGTTCATGTGCCCTGGTCATTCAGAACGTCTAGAGTTGAGATAAGGGTCTGAGCTTATCATGAATAGTTTCTCAGTAGCTTGAATTTACATGTCTAAGCAGACCTGGAGATGGGTTCAAGTTACTCAACTAAAGTGTCAATACACTGCAATTAGAAATATTGTAATATTATTGTCACTGTATGATTGACTAACTTTCCTTTATCTGTTCTGTATGTGATGACCTCAGAACCTTATTGTAATGTCTGCATTGCCCTGTACCTGGGAGGGTATAAATGCCCTGTAATGGTATTGAAGCTTTGCAGCAGAGTTTACCTCTGCCTGCATGGTAATGCATTATCGTGAGTGTACTGCGGCAACCTGGGTAATGCAATAAAGCCAAGATGGTCTGGACGCTTGATCTTTCCCACGAACCCGAGTTTTATTTCCTCTTCTCAAATTGAGATTCTGGGATTCTGACACATGGGCCCTTACATATGCCCAACCACAACTACCCCTGACACCAGCTGCATCAGAGACCTTCAAGCCCTGGCATGTCTCTTTCTAGAACTTAGCAAACCTCTGTAGAACTGACCTCAGACCTGAACAGGCAAGGGGTGCTTTTGCTCATGGAACCATGGCTGCTCCATTTTGCAGAGAAGGAAAACTGAGGGTGCATGCAAGGAGAGAGCCTGAAAGGAGGGAAGGAGATGCCAAGAAGAATGTTGATCTCTTCTGCTGCATTTGAATAATTTGGCATACCTACAAACTACAGTTTCTCAGTCTATGTTTGTAGGGTTTTTCCCACTTTTTGCTCTCCCTCCTTCCTTTTGGCTTGCTTGTTCCAGGACTTTATGAACAGCTTGAGGAGTGATGAAACAAAGAGCCCCAGCTAGCTAGGGCGGTGGCAGCCCAAAAGGAAACAGATCACACCTCTCTGCTCTTTTTTCCATCATGCTCCTGATCCTAGAAAAGCAGGGTTAGCACAATGCAGCCTCACGTGGCAATGCAAAGACGCACACTCCCACACCCATTCATGTGAGCCAGAAGAGTCACATGCATAAACACACACTTGCATATTTGCATGTGCTCATCTCAGATTTCAGCACAATGTTAAATGCTGAACAGATGAGAAGTGCATACTAGTGCACACCAACAACACAGATTTTCACACCTGACACTAGTGTGTGAAATTGAGGGTCCCATCCTGCCTCACAAGCACTGCTTTCTCCTCCTTAGGTCACACTCTTCCAGCTGCCAATTTTCCCTTAGTTCCTGCCACAGCACAGCTCTTCCTGTGGCCAAGTGGGAGCGGATCCTCAGTTCCACTTTATTCAGAGCGCTCTCCCATCATCGGGACCCAGATTCTGTAACGATACTGTAATGGTTTGGCAGAGCCAAATGTGATTCTTACCTATTTCAAGCCAACTCGGAAGAAGCCAAGAAAAGGCTTCTGCATGTCTGCTCAAACACAAGCAGGACTGAAACCCTGAACAGCACTTTCAAGAAGCTCCTCAAATACGCAAACTCTGCATGCCTACTCATGCAGCCTTCAGGGTGACACACACAACTGCCTCTCCCTATGTCCTGCTCCCTCTCTTCTCAGCAATGAGAAATGCTTACCTCTGACCAGCAGTGTTCATGTCAGTGAATAAGCAATCATGTCTTCAACAGTATCTTGTTCTGCTCATCCCCTCAGTAGATGAGGTTGAACCCATGGATAAGGTCTTCTTGGTGGTGGCACCTACACTTTGGAACTCTCTGCTGCAGGAAAGCCTGCATCCCTTGCTTCCTGACTTAAGTAACCTACCTTCATATTGCTAACATCTTCCTTTTCAGGAATGCTTTTGGCCTATAAGACATGTTAACTCTGCTCGTACTTTTTACTCCAATTATTTTAAAATGATGAATGAAAATGCTCCACTTGCCCTAATTCTCCACCTTAGTTGCAGGTCACCAAGCTAGGTGTATTTTAGCAAATATTCTTCGGAACAAGAAATTCCCCACATTTTTCCTGAGGATACCCATGTCATGGTAGTGTCATAGCTTTTCCTTTTTTTGTCAAAGGATTCCTTTCACCATGTTGAATCACCCACCATGCCACAGACCTCATTTTATTCTGGGGCATCATGAGGGGAAAAAAATCATGCCCCCCTTGAAGAGGTGCAGAAAGTTCTGCAAAATGGCACTCCTTTTTTGGGTAAATGGGGTGGTAACAAAGTTTCAGAAAAGCTCTATTGTGGTTCGTTCACTTGGTTGATTTGGGCCAGTTTCTTTATCCGTTTTTGTGAAAGAAGAAGTGAAAAAGAACTACATAAGCTGCTTTGGCCTCCTCACAAGAGGGAAAAAGATGGGATATAAACCCCATGTTGTTGTAGTAACAGCAGCAGCAACAACAATGCTGTCCGTCTGTTCATGGTTTTATCTGGTGCTCTTTTTATGATCACTTACTTTGCAACCTCTAAGCTATTAACTCTTTTTAGTTGTCATATTGTATTTTGTTTCAAGGTATGTTGTATTTTTTCAAATTGGTAGCCATCTCGAACATTTAAACGTAGGCAGGAAGGACTGGAAATGTTTTAATGCAATTAAGATGTAGCTATAGAGCTTATAAATTCCTGGCCTATGGATGAATGCAGAAACCTCCTGGATATTCAGCTCTGGTGGGAATAAAGGCAGACCTGCCCACAGTCTGACCACTCTGTCTGGATCAGACATTCCCACTTAAACACATCAGCATTTACTATTCCAGAGAATCAGGACGGGGAGTGGAAGTGGTTAATGGAGTCACTCTTTGGCTGGGATTTGAAGGGCCCCTCCTCTACCCCCCTCCCCCCGGCCATCAGTTCACTGCAAAGGTCTTTTTATGCCCCAGCAGTCCCTGCTGGGCCCCTCCTGGACCCATTTCCCCCAGCAACAAGCTGGCCAAGGGGTCTGCTGTTGGCAGTAAGCCCTGTATTCTCTTTTGCAGCCATGCAGTAGAGTTAGGGCTTGCAGGGGCTATTTTATCATCAGCGACACCAATATCTTGCTGGATAGCAAGAGACAGACTGGGTTCAGAGAACACAATAACTCATATTCAAGGGTTGAATGTGGGTTGTTGTTGAACCAAGGGTTGTCACGGAATCATAGTTGTTATGTTGTCTGAGCTTGGCCAAAAAACCATAATGATCCACCCACAGTTCATAACACAGCAACACACCACGGGTTCTCTTCATGCCTTAGCTGTTTGTAGTTTACAAGCCATGGCTTGTTTGCACAGCTGGGCTCAGACAACATAATAACCCATGCTTCAATGACAACCTATGCTCAATACATACTCAACTCCTGTGCGTGAGTTCTTGTGTTGCCAGTCACACACTGGCTTCAATAGTTATCAAAAGGTGACATTTTGCTGCATTTGCCTCAATTGTCTAGCCACGTTAGTCAATAGTGAAGGATAATGGGACTTGCAGTCATCACCATCTAAAATGCCACAAGTTCCTCATTCATAGAATACACAATCCATCCACACACACACACCAATTTAGTGCTCCTGGACTGTGTTTGAATAACTTGTGTTCTGCTTCTCTCTCTGAGCTCCTTTACAGAGGAAGAGCACAGAGGAAAAAAGACATCCATTATGCTGAAAAGAGTCAGGATGTTCTAAGACTACAGATGTCTGCCTAAGCAAAGGGCAAGTGACCTATCCCAGTGAAGAGCCTTAAAGTTAGTCAATTCCCGTGGACGTGCCGCCTGACCCTGAAACTGCAGAGGTCAGAGTCTTCCCTCAAGACTGAGTCAAACACTTCATTGTGGGCTGCGAGAACCACCTACACACCGAATCGGCCAATAAGTGAGATCAGTGTGGGAATTCTCTCTAGACGCACTGAAAAATGCTGTATCATCTCTCCTCGCTCCCCAGCCCAACCCCAATGAGCTGGCAAAGCTTACATCCCTGATTCAGAAGAAAAACATTGTTGCCTGCTTTTGGAGCCACAAGCTGGCCGTAACTCATTGCAGCATGACTGGCAGCTATATTAAAGGCATGTGCGAGTGAGTGGGAAGGGATGGGTGGAAGCAAAAGTAAGGGGATGCTAAGAAGCCAAGTTCAAGCACTCTTTCATTCTGTCCTCCAAATTATCTCCAGCCTTTGAATCCTCCTGCATGTTTCTGCTAAGCACATGAGCAGCTGAGGTGCAAATAGGTGTCCTGCTTGGGGGCAGGGCAGAAAGCTGCCATCTTATGCTTGCACAGCCCCTCTGAAAGACAGTGCCCCAGCCTAAAGCTCTTCTTCCTTCCACTGACACCCTGCCCAGGAATCAATGCAGTCATAGAACCACCCCTGCATTATGTCTTACTCAGGGGCCAAGGTGCCTCCACCCATAACCTTTTGCACAGATAGGATACAGCTTCCCAATCTGTACCCCTGCGCTGTGATAAAAGCATCTCTGAGCATGCACAGAATGCTTGCCCAGCAAGCAATTGCAGCAACCTCACACACATCTAGTACTCAGAAAGAGACTTTCCAGCAAAGCATGTTCTTCCTTTAACAACCTTTCTTTTCCATTAAGAAATTAGGCCTTGGCCTGTCTTAACTTGGATAAGGTTGTTCTCCCTGTGAAGAATGCTTCACAAACTCTGTCCAGCTGTAATGGATAGGCAAACCTTAGACAGTTGCTCGCCAGATAAACAAGTATCTCTCATCTTCAGGCCTGGTCTTCTAACAATGTCATTTTTGGCCTTCTCCTCCAGAGTCCAGCCTGGGAGGAGGATCCTAGTGTTGTACTGCCACCTATTGGCAGAGTTGAGTTACAGCTCGAACTCTGGCTCACACAGAGCCGGCTGCAGTCTGGACTAAGGATGCAAAAACAAATCAAATCCTCAAGCCAATAAACTTCATCTTCTCCCAAAGCTTCCACGCAGCTGTACGGAAATGGCTTCAGCCCAGCCAAACCATTACTTTGGCTCCAAACCCTGGAGGAGAAGAGGAGTGCTGGAAGGGATCCCCTCCCCCTCCCCAAAATCAGCAGCAGAAAGGAGTAGTTATTATTAACTCTGAGCCAGCTGCTGCTGGTTATTGGTCAGAGCCAGGGGGATCAATTGCCATTCAGGGAGAGAAACTAAGGTGGGTGCTTGGAGCTTCCACCAAGACCAGCTGAGCTTGAGTGAATGCATACAAGTGGAAACAAGCACGAGGAAAAGCTACAGACTGGCCTTGTGGGCACAGCTGGGTACAGACAGACCCTCTTTGCAACAGTGCACCACAACTGGTTTCAGGCAAACACAATAACCCATAACTGAGTCTTGAGTGTAGATGGATGTTGAATTGTGGGTTCTGGTATTGTCTGAACCCCCCTGCCCTATAAAGGGGTGGCTTGTTTACCATGAAGAGAACCATGGCTTGTTGCTGGGATGTAACTGTGGATTGTGCACCGCTGTTGGCTATCTCAGCTGGCATTCAGATGATACAATAACCTGTGTTTCAACAGCCAATGGCTCTTGGTCAACAACAACCCACAGTCAGCCTAGACAGTGGGTTGCTACACTATCTGAAACCATCAGTACGTTTAATACCAATCTCCTTTGGAAGATCAGTGGCACAGCCAGTGTGGCTTAGTGGTTATATAGCATAACTCAAGAGATCCAGGTTCAAATTTCCACCCAGTTCTGCTCTTTCAGCCTAAGCTACCTCAAAGATCAAAATGGGTAAGGATCATGTGCACCATCTTGAGCTCCTTGGGAGGCCCCTTCTGACTCGCTCTGTTTTCTATGTTTCTATATGGGTATGTTTCAGAAAAGCACATCCCTCAGCCTATATACCAAATTTCCCCAGTCTCGCAAGGACAAAAGAAGAGCCACCCTGGTTCAGAGCAAGGTCCTGTGCCCTCGGTGGCCAAGCAGCTACCCCTGCAAAGCCCACAAGCAGGACAGGGGTGCAACAACCCCTTCCCACTCACATTCTGCCTCGTGACCACTGCCGGTGCCCACACCTGGCATTCCTGGCCATTCTGGGCCAAGCTAGCTGAGGAATTAGGTCCAAACCTTCTGCAGGGTACCAGTTTGGGGAAGGCTGCTATGTGCCAACAGTGGATTCATTCTCTAAGAATGGATCCTTAGGCAAACCAGATGGCACATTCCAGAGAACCTCAAGCTTCACACAAGTGCATGCATGCAAAGCCCAAACCAGAGACGTAATGGACAGCATACAAATTTTATAAACAAACAAGCAAACAAACCCTAAGTCAGGCAGTCTTCATTCTTATGACACTGACAAGCTCATAGACTGCACTCAGAGCACCCCCCCCCTTTTGTTTTGTTTTGCAAAGGAGGAATGTGAGGACAATCTCTGTGCCCCTCCTGCTCAGCATGGGAAGCCCATAAGCCTGTGTGGGGTTGTAACTGAGCCCAGAGGACTTAGGGTTGTGTAGTGGTTAAGACTGCTGGGCTGAGACTCAGGCGATCTGGGTTCTAGTCCCCACTCAGCCATGGAGTTCACTGGGTGACTTTGGGCCAGTCACAGATTCTCAGCTCAATCTACCTCACAGGGGTGAGAGGAGAAGACTGAGAGGAGCAGAATGATGTAAGCTCCCTTGAATTCCATAGAAGGAAAAAGGAAGGGTATAGATATAATACAATAAAAAATATGGGCAAAGTCAATTGGATTTCAGCCTAAAGCTAAAAGATGGGAATTCTTTCCCAATGCAGCTTCAGCGAGGTGACTTTTCTCAGGACCCTGGTTGGGTTATGTGGATGAGAGAGTATATTTCTCCTCCCTTTCTTCTGTGGTCTCAAACCCACTCCAGGTGCCCAAGGGCTGTTACTTGCACAGTTACATTACATATTGCAGAGGTGGTGAACCTGAGACCAGATAAACATATTTGGACCTTTAGGATTCCCCAGGCAGCTCAGCCTCTCTCCCTGACTGCTGATTGTCCGGTGGTTTTCTGGCTCTTGCATATTCACCACCTCCTTCTAAAATGTTGTAATGTCCCTCCCAAAGTCTAATTGTTAAAATATGCTGATGTTCTGGCCAACCCCCTTGTCTCCCCACCCCTTCGCCCCTGGGATTGTTCAAACTCTAAGAGCTTTGCAAAGGTGAGTTCAGCCATCCAGGTGGAAAGAGCTTCGATGTCTCTGATGTAGTATAATGTCAAATGTCCTTTGGTTCAGAAGGAAAACAAAGTGGCAGTGGTTGTGGTGGCAGCATCCATCTCACTGTGGTTGGGGCACAAAGGGACTAAAAGAAGGAGAA
Organism: Varanus komodoensis; assembly: GCF_004798865.1. Lineage (NCBI taxonomy): Eukaryota > Metazoa > Chordata > Lepidosauria > Squamata > Varanidae > Varanus > Varanus komodoensis. Next base: position 8,475,380 of record NW_025335954.1, read on the forward strand.
GGGGAAAGGATGAATTTTACTGAAGCATATTGAACTTTCTGACTCACTGACGGCCACAGAAGCGCCTGCTGTTCCCAGCAGGCCAGTTCCATTTCACTGACAAGATGCAGAATGTGCCTATCTACTGAAGGTAAGGTAGCCATCCAAGAAAATGCTCCGTATAATTGCACAAACCATTCGAAGGACTCAAGATGTGGCTCTTGGAGGCTGTCGCAATTGATGAATAACTTAAACAATTCTACCCCACCCTTGCTTTGTTGAAATCAAAACAAATTTGAAATCTTGTGTGCACCCACGTGCACGCATACACGCGCGCGCGCACACACACACAGAATATAATTGTGAGGCAGCAGCAATGATACAGAGGAAATATTTTTTGGAAAAAAAGTGGGATGCTGCTGTAGCTGAAGCTCTTCCTCCTGCCCTTCCATACCTATCCTCTTTACAAACTGGACAAAAGCCGCAGGGGAGGTGTACAATAATTGAAAAAGGAAAGCAGAAGCCACAGTCTCAAGAGACGTTTCTACGGCTACTGGTGATGGCATGCAAATTGGAACTGAGAATCTTGTGGTTCAGTCCTTCCCAAGCCTGGGTTGCCTGGGTTGATGGGAGTTGTAGTGCAAAACATCTGGAGGACACCTAGTTGGGGAAAGGCAGCTTAGTGTTCACTTGGGTGTGCCAACATTATCATCACAGTTTGTCTATTGGGAAAAGTAAACTATGAGAATGGATATATTCAAATGCCACACCGAATCACCTGGGCAAGAAGCCATGGTGAGTGGATTGCCATGAAACAAAACTTAATGCACTCAAAAGATGATGGAAAAGCATGAAAGCCAGACTGATAGCCAGTTTTTGCATTTCCCTCTTCGAAGTGTCCAAGGAAAAGTGCAAAAATGAATTCCCAAAAGTACATCCCCTGCTTTTTCTTAGGAAAAATTTTGACAGCTATCTGTCAAAACTCCAGGTCCCTTCAAAAAGGGGTTTTGACTGGGCAATGGGGCTTTTGTGACAAGGATATATGGACAAAAATCCCAGGAAAAATGCTGTATCAGACTTCCCACTTATCCAACCTCCTTTTGCCAAGAAAAGGAGGACAGGATGTACTTTTGCACTTCCTGAGCACCTAGAGTCTTGAGCAAAAGCACAAAATGTCCAACAGCCTGTGGACTGCCTGCACAGAAAAAAATGGACTTTGTTAAGGGGGTGCACCACTTTTTTTTATGAGTAGAAATCATGCCAGCCATTGGTTTCTTTTGACAGCCTACTTGTGACACTCCCCAACACTTTTCTCCAGCTGCACTGGTACAACCATGAAGGTTCACAGTTGCAAAACACAGTAAAATATTTTAAATGATGTACTTTTCTGCATGATTTTTGGGTGGAAAAACAGTATCTTAAAAAAAGTTCCAATAGTCACTGACAGCTCCTTCAGTCCAGGGGCTGCCAAAACAGAGAACACAAAAGCTGGTTGTTGCAATCGCTGAAAAAAAAGGGGGAAATGCAAAAAAAACCAAAACAAAACCTGGGAGCCCAATGGACATGATCAGCAGGGGAGGGGTTGTTGTTTTTGCCAAGTGAATCAATCAATCAATCTTTATTACAATCAAAGACCAGACCAAAGTAAAGCATTAAAAAGCAATTCAGCAATATTGGGGAAATATAGGTAGCCATTGGTTATAGGGTGTACATAGCAGTGCCAATAACCTGTAACTCCCCAGAGTCATTTCTAACTTGCATGCCATATACAATATCACCATTCCAAGTGATACACTTCAACACAATATACTATTTTAATGCTAGTATTACACCATTAAATATTAGCAGCCATATTGGACATTGTCCCAGACTTTATCTTTCATAAATGCTCTTCTATGCTGATGCCGTTCCAATTGAGCAAGGCAAGGTGCAGCTGTGTAGCCCTCCCTGAGGTGGAATTCTGAGACACTGTTAAGATCAGCCTGTCTCTCAGTATTTGCAATGCTTGATGATTTCCATTGTCTGCTCAAAGCCCGTATCTGAGTCCACAAGTGGAGGCCTAAAAAAGCTATTTTCTGCTCAATTGACGGTATCCAATTAGATTTAAAGTCATCTTGCAAATTGGTGAGGCAAGACTAGTTGGAAAATATGACAATCTGAGTCAGCACACAAGGATAGCAACCCAGATCCTAGCCTCAGTTTTAGTTTGGCCAGTCTCCAATCCTACCTTTACATTGGAGATGTCCCTAGGGTCTCCCAGTATTGCCATCAGGTATTTTGATTGTACACATTCTAGTATATCAATATTCAGGAAAGGCCCCAGTTGACAGCTGTATAATAATTGAGCTAATACTTTGGCATGGTATAGTTGAAGGACTAAAGGGATAGAGAGGTGGTCTTTCTTTCTCATAAATTGTACCATCACTGAAGGGCTTCTCTGGATACACCACATATTCACCATGGGCCTTCCAGGAGCCACTTGCTTGAAAAACTACACCTAAATATTTGAAAAACCTGCTCAGTCTTATAAAGATTTATTAATCATCCATAATCAGGTTTTGGGTCTTTTTGCAAAGGCCATGATTTTTGTTTTTCGATAGCTAATCATCAGGTCTTCTTCCTCGGGGTATGCAGTCAGCTTCCGCAATGCTCATCTAAGCCCAGCTGGAGTCCTTGAGATAATAGCTGCATTGCCCGCATACAGTAAAATAGTTATGAGCCCCCCTGCAATTTTTGAAGGGTGAAAATCAGTACGGTTTAACTCGTCCACCACTGAATTAATGTTGAAGTTAAATAAAAGCAGGGTCAGAATGTAGCCTTGTTTGACTCCATTTTGCATCGGAACAGGATTTGTAAGATGGCCATGAGTGCTGCATCTTACCTTAAGTGAAGTATCCCTATGTAGGATCTGAATGAGTATAAGCAGGCACCTGTCAAAGCTGGTGGCCTCTAATTTCTTCCATAGTTTAACCCTTGAGATGGAATCAAAAGCTGCCTTAAGATCTATAAAGGCTACATAGAGTAAGGTTATTTTGTTCGAGATGCATTTCTCAATGAGATGCTGCAAGACCAAACATTGATCAATGGCCCTCCCTAAAACCTGCCTACCCCTCTGCCAGTATCTTATCCTGCTCCAGCCAATATTTAAGCTTCTTGATTGGCTGGAGAATACACTATATAGGTGCCTAGTGTATAATTTTCCAATGCTGTTCAATAAACTAATGGGCCTATAATTTGTGGGATCAACTCCCTTTCCCTTCTTGAATATAGAGACAATTATTTCAAAGCCCCAATTTTCCGGAATCCATCCAGTTATGTCAAGATAGGAAAATAACAATGCTAGAACCGGGGCCCACCAGTCCAAGTTGTTTTAAACTACCGGGGGGGGGGGCATCACATCGTCTCCTGAGCTTTGCCCATTTTCATCTCGGCAACTAGAGCACACATTTCTGAGGTAGGAACCAGGGGCCAAAGCCAAGCATCTTCAAGCATAATATGTTGGGTCACCTGGACATTATCAGGATCTTTGTATATGTCATGAAAGTGTTTCTCCCAAACCCTTAGGACAGGGGTCCTCAAACTTTTTCAGCAAGGGTCCAGTTGAAAGGTGCCAGCGGTGAGCACAGGCTGGCAAGGCGGTGCTGGTGGGGGGGGGGGGCGTGGGCTGATGCAAGGGTGGGCATGTGCAGCAAGGCAGTGGCTTGCTCACGCAGAGATCGTTTTCTGTGAGCAAGTCCAAAACAATTGCATGAGCAAGCTACCGCCTCGCTTCACGCATGCGCACGGCGAGTCCAAAACCTCTGAGGTGGGCTGGATAAATGGGCATGGTGGGCTGGATCTGGCCTGCAGGTCATGGTTTGAGGACCCATGCCTTAGGTGAACACAGGAGTCTGGCAATGCTGGCCCGCAGGTTGGAGAGATACTATCAAATGCCAGAACATGGCTGGTTCCTTAGATTTAGTTGTTTGAATCAATTTCATTGAGAGCCAAGTGTCTCAGTAGTCTAGTTTCCTGTAGCCATGATGGGGTTGTCCTCCCAGGTCTGGACAATGTAACAAACCATTATACATACCATAACCCCTTAAAACCCCATGGGCTGGCAGGGAGGCTTGCTGGCCATAGCCAAGCCATCCTGAGGAAATCAGTCTGGGTTCACTGATGCAACAATGCACAATGGGTTGCCATGTTGCGCCACCCTAGTCAACCAGCACTGGGGGCATGGATGGGGAGAGGCTGTATCACAATAGTAGAAAAGGTCCAAATTCTACCCTTGGAAGTAAAGCACTGAGACCTAGCATCCAGGTTCAACCTTGAGCATCCCATGTATAACAACCCATGTGTTATACAGCAGTAGCACAGGTAAGAGGACCAGGATTTGTCTGAAACACCACAAAGTGTGTTCCTTGCAGCAAGGACCAGCATCTTGCTGAAATGGCTCCAAGGAGCAACAGCAGGTCTGGTGTGGAGGGCAGTGTCGGTCCAAGACGTTTTCCTGTCTGAGTTGGAGCTGCAAAAGTGTTCCCTTCCTTCCTACAGTCAAGGTGTGTCAAATCCAAGGCCAGCCATGGTTTTTTTTTTTTTTTTTTTTGGCACCCAAGGCAGAAATTTCACAAGCACTGCTCCCCACAAAAATAAAACAGTAACTTTTAAATAATTGTTGTCCTTTCATTATGACACCCCAAATCAATCATCCTCACCGAAACCAGCACTAGGGTGAAGGAGTGATGCTCTAAGACCCCTGCTGAGGTCAACATTTCAGCAGAGGCTCCTAGTGGACCTCCAAGGCTCCTTAGCTTCTCCTTTTACCATTCCTGCCCACCCTTTCCTTCCAGCCTAGAGGGCATGCAAACCATAAAGGGGGCACAAGGGGCAGCAACGGCTGTCACCACCTACTTGCTCACTTTCCCCCCACTCCAAGAGTGGCCAGAAGGTGGATCACTGGATGGCGTAGACCAACTCCTGGCATTCTTGAGCAGAGACTGGAGAGTAACATTATATGAGGCCCAGTAATGACTGTCAAATGCTTAATAGGATAAGCTTACTAAGTAGATGCACACCTAAGTGTCCCAGTTAATTGATAAGCCTTATGACAGCATGAATATGAGAGCTAATTTATCAGGATATAATTTATATCCTGACTTGCATGATTTACAGTGTGGTCCTGGACATGTCAATCCAGAAATCAAAGTAATGTGGGGTTTACTCTCAGATGAGTACTGAGTGTAAGAGTGTAGACGACTAGTGAGTATAAGAGTGTAGCCTTTAATTCAGTATTTTGTCTGTGCTTCTGCTCAGAATATTTTGTTATCAGTCTGTCAAATGTAAAACTTTTGTTCAAGAGCAGTTAAACTATATCCATCACCATCATCCCCCCCCCTTTTTTGCAGAAATATTTAAATAGCTCTTAATTGTAAAGTGCTTTCTGACAGTCATAATCATCCATGGTAACTGATTTTTCCATTTCTCTCTCTTTATGATCTCACACTAAATCTGTCACTGAAGTCAAACCCAATCCAAATTCTTGACCAGCTGTCGTAAACACAGTGCTTGCCTTTTCTCCATTTAGAAGCAATTCCATTCTAGTTGCTATTAATCTCCTGCCAAAACTATTTCCAAACTTACTCAACAGGAATATTTTTGGGCTCAAACGCAATCTTATCTCCTATTTCCAACAGCACTTTCCTCCAATATATGTTCATTGTGGGGGGTATCTACCATGTAAGGCCATTATCTCTTCAAGCACATGTTTTTCTGCATGACAGGTCACCACTCTTATCAGTGTTGCTATTTCTATAACTGGATGGGGGAAATGAAATAAAGAATGATTTGCCCAGAGCTATGCTATATACCAGTGACTCAAAACAGAGTGGGAAGCTTGCCAGGCCCCAAGGACATCTTCCCCATCAAAAGAGACAAGGTTCTTAGAAAAGGTGGCCGCACTCTTCTCCATTTTCTATATCTTTTAAAAGAAATATTCTGCTCTTCCATAGCATTTTAAAAACAGAGCATGTCTGTCTGTAAAAACACAGCAGTGAACATACAAAAACATGATCACAAAAATACTTCTGATTTATGTATAACTTCCCTTGCCTTTCAAAATAAAGCAGTAAGTCCAAGGGCACACAAGTGACAACATGCAAATATCTTTTAAAGAGAAATACAATAGATCTTGCAACATTACCAAAAACCAGGAGCTGTGTGAATCCAGCCAACAATGGATTCAACCCATGATCTTCCTAAAGTGACTTACAATATGCACAATCCACACAACAAAATATTTTAAAAAATAATTACAGAGGGCAAGTAACTCTCCTTCAGTCTGTTTTCCCGTCTGCAGAAGGAGAAATTATAATATTGGCTTGCCTCATAGGGCTGTTGTAAAGATGTTTAGATGATGCATGTGCATTACTTTGAATGCTTAAAAATGTACACATTGGAAACAGTATCAGTAATATTCTAAGAACTTTGACTGGAATCCAATACCCACTTACCTGGATGTAAAGCACACTGAAGGCAACAGACATAGTTCTGAGACTGATCGCAGAAAGACCTTGGAAGAAAAAAGGTTCCTGCAGGAAGGGCACAGATGACCAGAGTGGATGTGGCAGATTTCATGGGGACAGAGTTCCAACAGTGGCAAAACTGAGGAGGTGGCCCTCTCTCTGGTGCCTGCAAATATCATTTTAGCAACAGACCTGAAAGCAACTTCTTGGAAGCTGATCTTGTTTTGGTTCATATGGGTGAAAGCAGACCTTTAGGTAATGTCTGGCTATCGTGCATTTAGGGTTGAGGACTGGGACACTTTACTGCTAGGATATCTGAAGGACCATCTTCTCCCACACTGATCTGCCTGACTATTCAGTTCATCTTTGCAGGCCCTCCCATATGTCCCAACAACCCCAGAAATATACTTTGTTAGGTAATGGAAAGTGGCTGGGCTCAGGCCCTGGAATTCCCTTCCAAGGAAAGCCAGCCCCACCTCTTCTTTCTTCATTGATGGGGCTATGGCTCAGTGGTAGAGGATGTGCTTTGCAAGCAGAAGGTTCAAAGTTAAATCCCCAGCCCCTACCGGAGAAGACTGCTGCCAATCCTTGTCAGTCAAGAGTCTAAGGCTCCTCTCTGTGCAAGGGCCTTCTGAGAGCTGTTAAAAAGCTAACCATTCTAAGGAAGCCATTTGGATTCTACTATAATTTGACCATAGTTTTAGTAGAGAGCCAGTGTGGTGCAATGGTTAACAGCACGAGACGGTGACTCGGGTGAACTGGATTCTAGCGCCTGCTTGACTATGAAGCCAACTGGATGACTTTGGGCTAGTCACAGACTCTCAACCCAACCTGCCTCACAGGGCTGTTTTTTGTGCAGGTAAGACTGAAAGCAGGAGAAGACTGATGTAAGCCGCTTAGAGTTCTTTAAAAGAAAAAGGCAGGATATAACTCTAATAAATTGCACTGCTGTTTTGCTTTCGACTGCTGTTTAAGTGTTCTGTTATACTAAAAAGTTCTTTTTAAAGCTTAGATATTTATTGTTTTACCTTGTGATTAGGCACCTTAAGCTTTTTGGCAAACTGGAGTACAACAAAAATAAAAACACAAACAAGAATAGCATCAATATCATAACCTTGATCAATTTAACGATGAAACTGTTTAGAAGGTCTGAGAAAATAAGGGGAGCCTCTCTAGGAAGGGAATTCCACAGCCACAGTACCACTACTTCATAGTACCACTGATTGCATGACACCAAACAAAGGTGCTTTGAGGAAGTTCCAGAAGCAGATCTTGAGATCTGGGCAGGTACACATGGCCAAATGATCTTTCAGGTACCCCAGAGCCCCAGCCAGCACAGGGCTTTAAAAGTAAAAAGCTATCATTTTGGACTGAACTTGGAAACAAGTTTGAATTAATGCAGCTTATTTTGGATTGGTGTAGTGGTACATCCTTCCCCAACTCTCTCTCTTAATATACTGAACTGTAGCTCCCATTATCCCAGCCCATATGGCAGATGCTGGCAGGGGAGGATTAGGGCTATAGTCCAGCACCTCTCAAAAGCTCCAGCATGGAGAAGACTCATGCAGTATGTGCTGACTGATCTACTCCTACCAGCATCCTGGCAGCAGCTTCATGGTGGCCCAATTTGTTTCAAGGGCTAGTTCATGTAGTAATCATAAACCACCAACTGCTTTCTAAAGACTGGCCTTAGTTTGCCTCCGGAATGACAATAAAAAGGGGGAAGCCAAAGCATTGTGACACAAGAGGAATGGAAGCCCTGTGGCACTCTAAATGTAGCTGGACTCCAATGCCTATTAGCCGTTACCCCAACCACTGGTCATGTTGACTCTGGGGCTGATAGGAAATTAAGGCCAATAACAGGATGGGTTACAGGTTTCCCACCCCTGCATCAGGGCAGCCAAAGGAAAAGGCTCCAATTCTTGCAGAAGCTCATTTGGCTCTGTAAAGGCAGAACTTTCTGAAAAGCCTCATTAAATTATTTGATATTAAGATATTTGATGTTTCAAGTACAGTGGTTAAAGTTATATGGCAGGATGCAGTCCCTGATAATCGAGACTCAGGCCAACTTGGCTTTAATGTTGAAGAGCGCTGCCTTGACTTTGGCCCCACAAATGAAAACTGGCAGCCAATGCAGAAGTTTTAAAATGGTTAGTTCCTGGTTCAGCCCTGTGTACTGGATGGATTCTGCTGCTACACTTTCATTGCTGGAATTGTAATTATTTTATTAGTTTAACCTGTACACCCTTAGGCAGCAGAGTGGCTCATGCATTTTATCAGTTAAAGATATTTAGGAAAGCTGACTTGAATCTACCAACAAATCAATCTGGAACAGTTTGCAATAACTGAAGTTTCTGGAGCATCTTAAGGGCAACTCTGGATGGAGTGTGCTACAATGATATTACAAAATTACTGAAAAAGTAATCTAATCTGAAATTCACCAAAGCATAGATGAGACTCTATTTTGCTTGCATAGCATACAAAGAACCCAGGAGGAAGGCAGAAATTTTCATCATGGAGTTTGGACCGTATCTTGGCTTAATGAGCTGAGACACGGACAAGGCCTTTCTCTATGCATGCAGGCCCTTCGCTTTCTCCCTCTACAAGTGAGCAAACAACCTTGAAAGTATTTCATCAAATAGCATTTCCTATTTTGCTGGAAATGGAGAACTACCATTAACAGCTTTGGAACACAACAGAGTATTAAGCCAAGTTTGAAAAACAAAATCAAACAGGAAACTATAGCTAATGGAAGGCATCTTTGTCATGCATTCATATAAAGGGAGTGTGACAGTGATAAAAAAATGTTTTTGCTTTGGTGTGCAGAGCCAAAAGTCGAACAAGCGCAGAGTCAGAAATTTTGTGAGAAGGCAGTTTACAGGTACATACAGGGTTTCAGTACAGAATCACCAATACCCAAATACTGGGAGAGGTGCAATTTAAAATTAAACTTTTAACCTGCACAAGACTGAAGCAGGTCATTGTTTGTCCACCATTGCATTTATGGGACAAAATACTAAAGGGGAGAGCAAGTTTGCATCTTACCAAGCAATGGGGTGGAAAAATATCTACACCTTTTTATTCACGATTTCAAAAGATGAGTAATGGACATTAAAAAATAAAAAGCTGAAGTGAGATCAGGAATATTTCTAAGGCGGGCAGCCTCCCCCAGAGTGCGACTACAGTTTTGGGCAAAAAGCCACTCCACGTTACTGTACAGGTAGAGCCCAACCTAAGACAGAGCTCTGTTCTGTTATGCATACGGTGTGTTAGCTACCCATCCTAGCCCATCTAGTGGTTGGGAAATAGGAATTGCTCCAATACAATTACCTCATGAATGGTGTTGAACTGTACGGTGCAAGAGAATCTAAGAAACTGTTGGTCTTAAAGCACAGATGAGGCTTGTAACATGCAGGGCCACCACATAAAAACAGTATTAATCAAAATGTGGAGTATCTGATGAAGTCATGGCAAAAGCATTCATGTCTGTCGATTCATGGGCTAGGGTACACAGGTGGTTTAAAATGCCGGAACTGTAAAAGGCAGGCGGCTAACCACAGTACATTTCTTACTTTTTCTGCTGAACTCCCAAAAGTATTACAAATAACATTTGGCCTGTGCTTAGAGTTTTACCCTAAGGAGGACTGCAGCTATGCTATGCCAACCTGTGGCACATGCCCCAGGACCTTGGGACATGGCTGCAGAGCATGTGTGAAGTTAACGCTGTACCTTAATGAAAATACCGCAGAATTTTGGGATGTCTTGCAAAAGCAAAAGATAACAAATGCTTTTAGGATTTTAATATTATTTGGCTTTTGAATATGTGCCCCCAAACCAACGCATGGGAACATGTCTCTCTGATATGAGTAACACATTCTAGGACAGCAGTCTGAAGAAGAACCTGCTGCCCCAGGGCATCCCGATACTGTCCTAAAACACAAAATTAAACACTAATTCAGTATCACCTATGTAAATGAGGTGATACTGTGTTTCACCAAAATACTTACCATCAAGCAGGGCTTAAATACAGATATTAATGCCAAACCATGGCTGGGACTTGAGTGCCCTTGTTTTCTTACTTGCTCCCTTTCTCTTAACTTGGGTGTTAAAGTTTTGGTGAACTACAATTCAGTGTGACACTTGAACTATTGCCTGGACAGTTAATAAGCCACTGTATGGAGGGTGAGGCAAGAATCCCGGTTTAGGTGTCACAGCCAACTATAAACCAGGTTGCGGAAAAAGAAACTAGCATGGGAGGATACGCTGTGTGAGCCCACAAAGTATGCTCCTGATTGCCCAAACTTAGACTGGGTACACATTGAGCTAGTCTTCCAGATCATAATGTTATTATACCAAGTGAACTGGACTTTGTCATTTAATCAGGTTTGCTCCCAAAGGTAAATCTTTCCCAAACAAACCCAGAGTCCTTCTCTATGCAGCTGTAACATCCTCACATGCAGGAATCCCTGTCATGCAAAGCAGAGCCCTGATGCCCAAGCATGTCAGTCTGTACAGGAAAATGGGAGGTCAGTCCATACATCCTTCTTTTCCACAAGGAATGGTCATGTCCATGCAAGTCACATGGGAAAGCTCATGGAGAATTCCTGCAAATGTTAAGCTGTACGTGGGTCATTCATGTAAGGTGCCATAACCTAGAAAGCGATACTTCTGCGGGAAAGAACTTCCTGTTATTTCAACTGCTACCTATTTTTAGATGTGTGGTCAACCTGTTTCTGAACATACTATAACAGGTTAAGTGGTTAAAGTAAGATCTAATGATCTCTATTGGCAAAGGGGCTACAAATCTCACCATTGTTTTTACAAGCAAACATCATCCTGCCTTTGCTTTATCTCGACAGCTGGTCCTTTCACAGCTGTCTAGAAAAATGAAAGGGAAGAAAAACTCTGTTTGGAGACTCTCTGGGTCAGTATTCAGGGTTGTTACCTGCTGTACTCTGTTATCAGCAAGTGGCCCCCCCAAACATTGTCCAACCAAGGGTTCCAGTTTCTGCAGTTGTACAAGTACTTTTTAAGTATGCACAATTGTGCATATTCCTTGCACAAATTAAAAATTGTCAACCACCAACAGCCCTGCCTCTGTACAACTTGGGCTGTCAGTGGTTGTCAAAATGGATATTACATTGTCATCTTGTCAGACTTCATGATCACCGGAAAGCTTAATAGAGGTATGGGGAGCTATAACAATCCAAAATCAGTTCCCAATCATGGTAATGGACACAAGCACTACTTGGGCACATGTGGGACTGCTGGTTCTGGCAGTGGCTGGGGCCAGCTGGACAAGAGCAGCAAGGAGGGCTTTGCTGCTTTTGCCAAACAGTTCATTCACCCATTCCCTTTAGCCACAACGTGGATGATAACGCACCATCCTATCATGAGTGAGGATGAGGTATGGGTTGCCGAGACTGCTCGCTGTACTACAACATGCCGCCCTGTGGGAATTTGTGTCCCATGACAACCTCTTGTAACAACCCATGATGGACTGTTTGTTACGCAAACTCAATCAATGGCAGTTGCAGATGCTAGAGGGGCTGGGACTGCTGTTTCCAACTGGCTAGTCCATCTTCTACATGAACAATCCATATGGCATCTAGAGAGCTGACAAGGTGAGTGTCGGCTATTGTTCTTCCTTCTAGCTCCTGTCCATGCTTATGCTAAGGGGGCAGGAAAACAAGCAACATCAAACAGTAGGGCTGTGGAGTTCCACAGGTTGGTAGCAGCCCCCAGTTGAGGCCCAATAATGACAATCTTCCACACCAGCCCTGAAACCCAAGCAAAGGCTAGAAGCTTGCTTGCACTTTTACCGAGAGAATGCTACAAGCCTGCTTTGATATATAGCTGTTCTCTTTGAACTTCAGTGACTGAAGAGTCAACAACGCAAGTTATTATGAAGAATTGTTTTTATAAACTTTGTCTTTGAATTCTTTAAAGTTCTACAATAACTTATTTTTGCAAACATGTAGCATGAAAAACAGCAAACTTAATGTTTACGAGAAAGTGAACTGTTTCCTTAACATCTAAAATCACTACGCCAACAGAAAGAAATGCAAAACTTGCTAAACAAGAAAGCATTTAGTGGCTTAACCTTAGCAACCAGGCTGCTTGGGGTGAGGATGAAATGCTTCAAATACACCCTCATGCTGATTCAGCAACTAAACATGCCCCTTCCACTGAAGTATCAGACCCTGCAACATTTATTTTCCAACATTCATCTGAACACACTGAAGAAAGGAAACAGGTTGGGCATTTTATCAATCAATGAAATGTCTTGAAAGATAAAAGCCTAACCCACAATGGCATCAACTTTGCAAACATACAGAGCTTGAATTTACTACACATGAAAAGGGAGGCAGCAAAGACTAATGGCTTCTGGGGCAAATAACAGACTAAGAGCAGCACTGTTGGATCAGACCAAAAGCCTCTCTCATTTTATCCAGCAGCCTGTTCCCCAGAGTGGCCAGATACCCATGGGAAGACCAGGCTGGGAAACGCTGCAATAAAGGTATATGAGCTCATTAGGTTAGGCATGGAAGGGGATGGACTGAAATGACCGAATTGCTTTTACCTTCAGAGAAGTGATAATCTCAATCTCCACGCCTTTCACTTTTATCAACTCCCAACATGTTTGTGGCAGAACACCTGAATCATCTCTTAACTATGATTACATTAATCACTTGTCCATTTCAACTCATTCCTTGGCATGTCAAAAAGGACTGCAAATGCAAAAAAAAAAAAAAAAGTTATTGGTAGGCTCTTCCATCCCAGATGCCAAACTCTTCAATCTTACTTTCGGGTGCCTTTCAGCTACTCTCTTAAATCTGCAAACAGCACCTATATGACCGGAAAGATATTTAAAATGTCCTGAAAAGGCATGAGTAGGGCTCAATTGCATGGGTCTTTCCTAAGATATCAGCAAGTCTCCAGTAGAGTAAGTGCCAATAGGCCTGCACATCTGTCCTGTCCAGATGCTTTTGTCATATTGATGTAACAGTCGTGGTGCATAGGGTTAGAAGTATCATGCTATTTGTCTTTTGCTAATTCATCCAGCTGTCTATGCCATGTAAAGTTGTGAACAGTGTACAGCCATGGGAAGCACTGCAGAGAGCAGAAGGAGAGCTCTGGCAAGGGAAGCTGCAAAATCACAGGCACAGATTGTGCCACTTCAACTGCTGATTTTCCTTCATTTCTTCCTAGCCTTGAGCAATCAGTTCTACTCCCAGTGGTCAGAAAGTACTATACTACTAGAGTGCCTTCTCATCCTTTCCCAGGTAAGGGGATTAAATACACAAGTATAGATTCTGCTTAAACATCTAAGTGAAATTTTAGCCTCTCCACAGGCATGAAGGAACACATGTAGGCCAGTGTCCTGACTTAGAACTGTCATGTTGTTGCTTGCCAATAACACACAATCCTGCAAAATTAACCAGGAAAATAGCATCATTGTATAAAATTATGACAAATAACTACAGCACCAGTTCCATCTGTGTGCTGCAAGTCCATCCCCCTCTCTGGGGAGTATGCATTCTCTTATCAAGCGGTGTAAGCACTTCCAATAACTGAGAATTTCTCCTGTTTTATTGTAACCCTCTCCTTTTGTAGATGAGCTCCCAGTTTATCATACTTATTTGTTCCTATCAAAAAACAAATTCAACACACTAACATTAACCAGAACAAAATCATAACATTTTAAATCACCTGTTTTTGTTTTGTGCTAAAAGTCAACCTCACCCCACCCACTCCACGGATGCACAGGATTTAATGATTTCTATCAACTGAGAATTTCTTTTGTTAACTGCCACATTTAGGATTAAGAGTTCACATTTTCAGAACTTTTGGCTTAGCTAACCCAAAGTGGAATAGAGTTTAGTCTGAGTCTCTTTACTGGAACTCCAATCTTTTGAAGAGAGTAGATAATAAGCACTTGATAACCACTGGATGGGACAGTTTCTGCTGTGCTCTTCAATTTCCAGCATCTGCAATTAAATTAAAAGCAAGCAATTTTAGGCCTCAAAATAGATACCATGATAATGCAACACAGAAGCAGTGTCAGGCAAAATGGTTTTGTAACTCCACTAATGCACAGGCCATTATCTCAAGGCAACATCACCAATCCTTTGCACAGCTAGCTTGCTCACAGTGATATATGCAAGGACAAATGTGCATTCTGAACATTAATAACTAGAACTGTTAACAGACTCAGAATGTGTCTTCTCAGGCTGTCTCATGGCTCAATGTAGTACAGATCTTTTAGTCCTGCGGGGAACTGGGAAATTGGATAAGGGGGCTTGAAGTTCCCCTGAACAAAGTGAGTTCTCTCAATCCATCCTCCAAATTAACACTAGGAAGACAATGCATTCTAAGTGGGGTTCTTCCTAAAATGGAGGTGTAGCATGACCCTTGAAGAACTTAAGAAAAATTGATTTAGAAGGTGGCCATCTTCTACCCTACTGTTTATCTAGCCCATTGATCCTTGGAACAAAACATGCAACCTTGGGTAAAGTCTTTTAACATATGGCCCTATATGCTCTCTGTCCAGCTCTTTTGGTCACCCTCCCCTGGAAATAGAAATAACCAGCAAGGACATACTGGAAAGGTGAGCAAGATAGGGTGCTTGGTGCACATGCCTGTGAGTAAGGAACTCAAAACATTTACAGTTAGAGAGAACACCAGAAGAGTTTAGATACTAGTGGCTGGAATTGCCAGTGTACAGCTGGGGATGCAACAATCCTTTATCTAATGCTGAACATCCCCCAGGCTTAGTGATTCCTGCCCTTTCAATGAACCTCATCAAAGTTCAAAACACTTATTTTTGCTTTGAGAAGGCTTTTCTGTGAAGTGCTAGGGGGAAGTCAAGCTAAGTTCCATGCCAAGGAACCAGTGCATATTCCTGTAACTCAGGATTTCTTGTGCATGTAGAAAAACACACACATGATGTCCACATGAAATTTAGAAAAGCTGTATGAGGTGATCCACAGAAAACTGGGTTTAGCAGAATGGAAGAACTCCATACATATGCTAGCAATAGCTAATTCCTAGTTGCTATATTATCCTGTATATTCTACATCCTATATATTGGCGTATGTTCCTGTTCCAAAGCCAGTGGCTCATAAAAATTTGCACTAGCTCACCTGCCTTAATAGCATTTGAAAAGCTGTTTTTTGCTTACAGATGTTTGTCAGTGTAAATGTTGTTACATGCCTGGGCTAAGAGTGCGAGCTGGACAACCCTCATGTTGCATGGCCTCATTCCTGGCTTTAGGTAAACAATGATCTTATCTTCAGGTCTTTGAAAACTCATCTTTGAAACACTGCCCTACCCTACAGTGCTGCTATAGAAGAGTGACACGTACAAAACAATTTGAAGGAAGATTCCAATTTTGAAGGTTTCAGAGTATTCAGCGCCTTGTTGGGCTGCTGCCAGCAGAACAGGAAGAATGACCAAGACAATGTCTGATTCTCTACCTTCCTTTTACAAAATGTTTCCGCTTGTCAGCCCTTTCAGCCTGTTAGGAGCTATGCCAAGGCTGGAGATGCCTTATGATTTTTCATAACTAGCCCTCTCCCCTTCTGACCCATCCCTGCAACACTAGTTTTCTTGCCCTCGTTTTAAGGCCACATTTGTGATGGACCTTCCCAGTGGCTGGGAGGGCCAGATGCGTGGCTTCCAGATTGAGGGAGGTATTTGTACTGCTCTATAAGACTCTGGTATGCCCGCAACAGGAGCGCTGTGTCCACTTCTAGGCTCCACATTATAAGAGGGACATAGCTAAGTTAGAAGCAGTTCAGTGTAGGGTGACAAAGATGGTAGCAGGACTGGGGGGCAATGACATATGAGATGCGATTGAGGAAGCTGGGTCCTTTCAGCCTGGAGAAGAGACTCAGAGGGGATCCTATAGTGACATACAGGTATGTGAAGGGGTGTCACATGGTAGAGGCCGTAACCTATTCTCCCGTGTGGTGAAGGAAAGGACATGATCCATGAATCCAATGGGGGAATCAAGGAACCGTGTTTCGGCTTGGATGTCAAGAAGTACTTCCTGATGGTTAGGGCCCCAAGAATATGGAATGAATTTCCATAGGAAGTGGTGGGCACCCATCAGTGAGGGTGTTCAAGGAAAGACTGGACAACCACATGTTGGGTATTACATGAGTGGAGCCGGCTGGAGCTGGGCATTAGACCAGATGGCCCAGGAAGCTCCTTCTGACTTGCTATGTTTCTAAGTTGAAGGTCTATGGCCTCTGGAGGTTGACTATCCTGCAACAGCAGGGGGTTGGACCCAATGGCCTTAATGGCCCCTTGCAACTCTACTATTCTCTGAAACTTAGATCCTTTGGGAAACTCTTACAAGAACCGGAAGACAACAATGCTGGAAGACAACAACTTATCTAAAGACATCAAAATAAATCTCTTAAACCAAGATAGCTGTCCCTCTACTAGTGAAGTCCAGATGGATAATCAGATAAAGGCTCAAATGCATCCTGATCATGGAAAGATTAACCGTTTTATTTGAACAATGATGAATTATCCTGAACAAGATGTGCAAGCATTCATATTTAATAAAGCACTTCTTTATGAATTTATAGCAACAATAGAAACAGCCACGCCAGTAGTGAAAAGGAAAGACCAACTGCTCTGTGACTGTAAAGTTAAATAAGCTTTTATGAGTGAAGCAAACATCTTGCTTGCTTGCCTTCCTCTGTCTGGCAGCTGCAAGTGCTCTGGATGTTTCTACTCCCAAGACAGGCTGGAGAGACACTCGACATTTTCCAGCAGACTCAGATCCACTAGACTACTGCTGAGACACAGGGGTTGTAAAAGAGGGACTGCTCTTGGTGGTGAGGGCAACACCAAAGCAAGCCTTCCTTGAATTGGTCTGACTTGGCACCAGTTTTTCATACCTTGGCTACATCATGTTTGGATGATTACAATAGACTTATGGAGCACTACCCTTTGAAAAGGGTCCAGAAGCTATAACCAATGCAAAAAGGAGCTGTTAAGTTGCTAACTGGTGCATGGTACTGGGACCATATGACACTTGCCTAGAAAGAACTTAACTGGCATCAATTGCTTTCTGGCATCAATTCAAGGTGTTAGTTTTAATGTTTAAAGCCCTAAATGGGTTAGGAACAGGGTATATCCAAGGGACCACCAGTCTTGTTAGGAATCAGCCCAGGTATTAAAATATGCAGGACAGGCCCTTTTGAGGGCAGCATTGCCAGAGAGGCCCACTTGTCAGGTATACATAAAAGGGCTTTCTCCTGCATTGTTCTCAAACTGTGGAATGTGCTTTCTTAGGAACTACAAATTTCCCTCATTCTTGTCACTTTCAGAAAGGGTGTGAAGACACCTCTTTTTAATCAAGGTTTGTAAATGATACTGCTCTAGTATTTTATTGTTTTTAACATTAGTGTCATTGTGCTAAGATTAGTACTGGGAGCCACCTTAATGAATTTTTAGCAAATAAGAAATTATATAAATGTTAAAAAATAGAGTTGGGATTTAATGTCACAGCAGCCAGAAAGCCTGATATAGAACTACTGAGTTCTCCCCTAGGTTTCAGGCAACATCCTTTCAAAGCTTTTCATTTCAAGGGATTTAACTCTGTACAGAGAGCCAGAATTCTCAGCAAACCAGGGACATTTATGGACAAAGTTAGAGCAGACACTACTGAGATTTTTCCATCTTCTGAGCAATGAGTGACACTGTTATGGGACCAAGATGGCCGTCTTTCAAAGACTTTAAAAAGGCAATCATTTCCACCCACCAGGAAGAAAGCAACCTCAGCAAAGCCAGCTGGAAGAAGATACCAGCATAGTGGATTAGTGTTTCCTATACAGTACTGAATTCTCCCCCATCAGCAAAAATTAAACCAATGAGGAACACAACTACATCTTGTACTTTGCTTAAGTAGTTTGACCAGACTTGACACACACAACTCCTGCTGAGCAATCAAGTTTTAGATGGTCCAATCAGATGGAAAGCAAAAAGAAAAAGGTGTTTGGATTGTTATTCTAAAAACACTGCACTTAAGAAGGCATTATGAAGTGCAGAGGTACCCCAAATTACTTTCAATGGAATGATCACTCAATGCAAAAGCTTATGTTATCTACTTGTTTACCTTATCCAAGTATCTTTCACTCCATTATGATCATCCCAGTTTCATACAGCTAGAGGGAAAACTGACTTGTACTTGCATCTCAGCAAGACCAGTTAAACTTCAGTTTGAAAGGTTAAAGTAAGCAGGTGGAAGGTTTTGAGAGATTCTGACAATGGATGGATAAGACTGGAAGACTGATTTTGCATACTCTATAATCATAAAACCTCTTTTTACTTCCAGGATGTTCTAAGGAAAACCATTACTTATGTTCTTCATTTACCCCTCTCTAAGATTCCACTTCTTTCAGCATGCATGGATACATCCACACATCTACATGTGAGAAAAACAACTGTAATGGATGAACTTCAGACAAGCTCCATCACTGACCTAAAATCCCTTCCCACAGTCAGACAGCACTGAGCTCTCCAAGCCAAATCAGGTTTCTTCTCACCATGCCATGAGAACACTTAGCCAAAAATAGGCTTCTACTTGCATGGGAAGAGTACACAGAATCTTCTGATTTGGCAGGCCAGAGCGTGGCACTCAGGGTTTTATCTCTGGTCTACATAATATTAGCTGCCAGCAGAGATTTACATAAGAAACAGCCCATAAGACAGACTGTTGCAGGCAGTGGATCAAGAATGCATTTGCATACTACGCAGAGAATGTGCATGAAAACAGTGTGTACTGCTATCCATGTCAGACCTAAAGCAATGAAGCAAGTTTTAAATTAGAAGTCCAAGCCCAACTGGCAGGTTAGCTCAAGTAAAGATGTCTTAGACCTCCTTTCTTCTCAGGTTCATGTTTCTCAGTTATTTCCTAGCCTGCATCCCTCTTTCAGTTACCTTGCCTTGGAATACACTGCCATGTAAATTTTTTTATATTCTGAGATCTCTCCACAATCCTCAACTGGCCCTAGTCCCTGCAGGGATGCTCCTTTCTAGCTGAACTACAAACCAGCTGCTTAGAGAAGAGTTAGTTGCAGAACATTCTTACAGCTTCACTCGTGTAGGTACGATATTTGTGAACATTCAGGGCCCTCACATTGGCTCAGCCAATCAGTGTTGAGAGGTTTCACTACACAACTGCAATGCAATATCGACCACTGCCAATTCTCCTGGATAGTGGATTCTTTGGCACCTAATGGCAGGTAGAAATGGAGGTCCTTTTCCTCCAGCCCAGGTACTGCAAGTATCAAGAAGAGATATTTGCGATCTCTCTCTCGCTCTCTCTCTCTCACACACACAAAAGCACCTAATTAATACCAGCAATTAAAACCATCAATATCACTTCTTGAGCGGCAACACACCTCTAAAATGACAGATTTAAGCCAGTTACTAGTACTTCCAACCAACCTCATGGCTTTATCCAACTAGATTACATACTTTTCAGAAAGATTTGGGCAATTTCATACCCAAGGAGAATGAAAAGACAACCATCACTACAGTAATTACATATTCAAGTTCTTGCCAGAAAATGTTTGGAGGTGTGTAAAGAAAAGAAAATCAAAGTTTGGCAGTAGTCCCCTCTTAATTTTAATGTATAATATATGTAATGTATGTATGTAATATTTAATGTATAAAATTAAGACCTCCTATCCCCTGTGGTGAGGTTCTTGCTGTAGTCTGTAGTTCCACACACACTGGCAGGTAGTTCAAAGTTCTTTCATTGCTTTGTGGAGAAATGGAAATATATAGGAGCTATGGAGGCATCTGCACAGTCCCTTTGCAGTCAAAATGCCCCAATTCAAAGTGAAGCACTAATTGTTCTTCTACCTCAATAGGGATAAATTGTATCACTCACGCAAGATTACTGCCCTTACCCAGAACTCTGCAACAAAAGAGGAAGAACTATCACCCTCTGATTTCCTATTTAAAAGTCAGCAATGGGCTAGAATTCTTGCCCCACCCCTTCAAGCATGTGCTAAACTTTCCACTGTTACACAGTATTACAGATTAAAGGGCCCACTTTCTAACATCCATAGGACACAGATAAAGAAGCCTTAAAGACAAGCACACATGCCGGGCAATCCATTCCCATTTTCTGTTGTTTGTAAGGAATATATTCTCTATTTTCAGTACAGTGGGAATGGTTGGGGAAAGCCCACTAGTCATTGCAGGAAGCCAAAACATATCACCACCAACTCAAATCATTCTAAGTGTTCCTAAAAGAACAGTGACCATGCTGATTAGGTATGCATTACAAAGCACTTCCATTTACTCATTTTCTGTAACAAGCTGAAGGCCAGAACCAGAAAACAGAGAAGGCTTTTATACTTCTTCCTGCTACCTGTTTATGAGTGTAGAGGATGAAAAAAGCACCTCCCAGACAGAACAGGAAAGAAAAAAGAATGCTGAGCTCAGTGATTTCGCTTTACCCCCCCCACCCTAGAAGAGACAAGAATAACTCTATACAAACACATTCCTGATTGTTACAGTGTAATAGATCTAAAGACTTAAAACCAAGCCTAATGCAGCTGTTCACCATGCAGCATACACCAAATTTAACAGAAGTTAATATTGAAAATGCCACAACTGTTTTGGAGTCACTTAAATGCCACATACTATTTATGCTCCTAGACAAGTTTTTTTCTGAAGGACTCCCCCAACTTGTATTTCAAGGCAGCTGCTTGTGGGAAAGAAGAGGCAAATAGTGCCCTCTCTTGTCCAGTAAGACAAGAGCAAAACAAGCTCTTTTTTCATCAGTACCACTTATTTTTATGTGGCATCCGTGGGCATAGTACATTAACTTGTATCTGCTGCAATGAAATTACCTTCTAAATTTCAGCAAAGTGGAAGATGATAGAAGGAGGATTAAAAAATACGGTAAAAATATTTTGGTGGTGCTGGGTCAAGTTAACTTACAAATAATTAATTAATGGAGTCAAGGCAGTGATTAAAGGAGGGGTTTCATATAAGCCAAGTCACACACACAAACTTTAGTCCAGAATTTCTTGGAGGAGGTAATATAGAAGGAAGCCAGGAATTAAAAGCTTGCAACATTTAGAGTGGGCAATGTATTTATAAATGCAGTTGCCAGGTAGCCAGTGGTGACCATACACAGCAGAGTAAGAAACAAATTCTTTTCCAGAAGGACTCCAGAAAAGGGCTGTGGATAATGAGGAATTCTGGCTGACCTTGAGAACCAGCAATTTTTGTGATTGCAGCAGATAACAAAAGAGCAGCAATATGCAAAAGTAAGATCCACAGTGTGCAATCAACTATGGGTTAGAAGCTTCTTTTAAAAATAAAGCAAAATGAGACACCATTTAGGAGACTTTAAAGAGAGCCACTGTACTACTAAAGTGTCAGGAAGACTCGTAGTATATAGTCCAATGGAAATGATGAGGAAGACAAGTCCAAAATTACTTACTGTTCTTCCATGGTAGTACATTTGGCATGGACTTGGGAGCTCGCAGACCTGAAGCTAGATGGCTCTTATAGCTCATTGCTGTGTTTGATCCAGAGCTAGGGATGAGAGACAAGAGAAACAGAAGAGGGAAAACAGGAAAACATGAATGCGCTTGTCTTTACTTCACGTTTGTACCTTTCCCAAGGGAAAACAAACTTAGAAATATAACACACTAAGAAACCAAACTAACTTTTGGGAGTTTGTTTTTTTAAATATCAGTTCCTCCAATGTTATCCATTACTATAATAATACCTATCAATGTTTAAATGCTATTTCCAATGCTATTTCCAATGCTATGCACAGACCAAGATATCTTTTTGGGGGTTTTGCTAGGGAGATCAGTTTTACCTATATTTAACTGACAGGGGACCAAGGCAGAGTGAGAGAGAGTGGCTTATCTAAGGTCATGGGCATCACCATCCAGTGCAGCTTCTCATAACCTCTACACATGGAGGATTATGTGCATGCTACTGACCACGGAAGGAGCACAGGGGCAAAGATCCCCTCCATGCTTCTCCCACTCGGCACAAGACTCAGCCAGCCAATCTCATCCACCTAAATCTTTTGCTCCAGCTCTTGAGGAGAGGCTGATGTTGATGCCAGAATTCAACACACCACAGTGGAGCCCTATTCCTCCCTGCCCCTGGAATACCCATCCAATGCTGGCTCCGAAGTCAGTCTTCTAAGCTTGGAGCTGCAACCAGTGAAGCTTTCTCCATGCCAGCCATGAAGGTGGAAGGTGGGTGGTCCAAATTAGTAGTCTCAAGGCATGTTTCTGAGGAGGGAATTTTCCTATTGATTGCCTAGACTCTATCAAGCAACCACAGCACTGTGCCCTCAGTGAATACACTCTCAACCGGGAGCTTCTATTTCAAAGTCCATGTGCATTCATCACACTGCACCAACTTGCTAATGTCACAACAGTGTTAATCAAGCAAGAAACTAAAGCAAAGTTCTGGTCACCTAAATATGACAGCTTACAACAGTAAAAGCAACTTCTGTTAATAAGCCTTGAAACATGTACAAGCTGAGTCATGATTACAGGCTTAAGTGAGACACAAATAAAAGCCACCTAACTGCCTGTTCACAGGTAATATGTTGGAAGCACTCCATTTAAAAAGTTGACTTCAGGTAATGACCAGACATTACACCTCACTTCCCATCTTTAAATCATGATTATATTCTGCAGGTGGCAAGATGATTTTTAAGCCTGAACACTAATAGCCTGCAGATTACCAGCTATCTGTGAAAGATCAATGGTAGAACAAACCCAACTCAGGGCTTTGAAACAATAGAAAGCATATGTATTTCACCAATGCAACTGAAATTATACTAGAAAGGAAAATACGCAGGATAGCGCACAAGATCTTTCTCAGGAGTCTACGTATTTTGGCTGGACATAGAAGCCAACTTGACATGTATGGCCATCATGGTGCCTTTCTGCAAGGGGCAGGATCTAGGGGGGCTCTTTCTGCAAGCAGCAGCAAAACAAGGTCCAGTCCCATCTCCAACATGAAGCTAAAGAGCAGGCAGGCCATCAGCCTTGCAGTTGTGCTGCACTTCAGAAATCACCACTCCCTTCTCCAGCTCATGTGTCCTCCCCGGCTTCTCTGCGCCACTTGCCACCCGGCTCTGCCACCACCACCACTGCCACTCCCTCCTCCTTTTGAGGCCCAAGATGCAAAAGGGGCATAATGATAATCTGTATTTGCAGCCACTCCCCTGTGGTGATGTTAAGTGCTGGGGAGTGGTTGCAAATACAGAAGAAGCTTCACTTGCTCATCCACTGCTCACCTCCTGCTGTGCGACCCAGTTCCTATCAGGCCATGGACCAGTACCAGTCCATGGCCTGGGGGTTGGGGACCCCTGTTTTAAACAACCTGTGGGTTGTCATGCATAAGGGAAAGTGAGTTAACATGCTGCCTCCTGCATGCACAATGCCTCTGAATTTACTCAGCAACCCATGGCTGGCTCACTGAGTGTTGAACTTGTTGTCTAAATCAGGACCGCTGGATTGTTCAGGGGCTAAGCAACCCAGTGGTGATTCGCATATAATGCTCAATAACCTGTGAGTGGACCAAGTGCTGATTACTGAGGAAAAACACAACTGGACAGCGGGTGGTGCGCCCCTCTCTTCTGCTTATACAGGAGTGTTATTATGTGTGAACCAACCTATTGTCCGACTGAGCCTTTTGTGGAGAGACCGGGGATTTCACTCTTGTGACAAAACAGAATCACTTGAACAAACTCTTCTGCTCATGCAATCCACACTGCAGCATGCCCGCCAACAGAATGCGAGGAGCCATTGTTCATTAAGACTTTGCAGTGAAAACAGACCTAGACATCACTGCCAATGGCTTTTACATTAATGTTAATGTTGACTTGCCACTGATCCATGAACCTTGAGAAATGTATAAACACTGGAGTGTCTTTCTGCTTATAAAGAGGCCATCCTGACACAGGTGGTTCCTCTTCCAGTCATTTCTGAAAATAAATATCATTTTGCGTACCCCTTACTTCATTTGCCAGATTCAAGCTAGGCTTTCAGAAAGGAGCAACTGATCATCTACTGTGATGGGGTAAGTGGCTTGGTGAACAGAAATGGCCAGATCGCAACTCTCCAAGGCCGGAAGGTTAATCCTATCCTCTAGAATTGTTGCTTTTCATTTCAGGAGTGCCTTGAGATACCTACTCAAGTGGTTGTTTTTAGGAGTGAAGATTATGCCTTCTGGTAAGCCTCATGTCATCTCTAGGGCTTCCTTCTATAACTGTGAGTCTATCATTCACTCCCTGGGGAGAGTTCAGAAGCTACGTCATGGTTCACTGCAGCTCAAGGCTGGGCTTGGATCCTGCTGCTTGTGACCAGGCATAGTGCCTAACAGCGTCCTAACTAACCTGGTTTGTGAATTAAATTGGCTACTATGGTGGAAGGGGAGGGGAGGGGAGCCTTTTTTAAGGCATGGATTTAGGAAAGCTACCAGCCTGCCTCCTCACATAGAACAGAGACAGGATAATCAGGTGTATTTTAAGTACAAAATAAATCTTTTAAAGTTCTTGCCTCTGGAGTAGATGTAGGGAAAGATATACTGTGTAGCACAAGAAGATTGCAACTGATGTTATGTTGTTCTATGAACTGCTTTTTCAATATGACATATACCAGAGTCTGTCCTCACATTTTGGAGCTGGACAAAGATCCAAGGCACAGATATTGTTCCAGAGTGTCAACAAAAGCTCACACTATTTATAGCAACTCTTCTCATTCCAAGCTTTAAAAATTACTTTTACATTCACAACAAAGCAGGATCATACAATGAAATTGCATCTGACATTCAGCTTAGATAAGTAGCTGTACCTGTTTACTCCACAGTGGCTTGTACCCCAAATGAAGATAGAGTTGGATTGTTCCACCAGATCTGCCAAGGCAAATAAAATGTTAGCCAAGTTCTTGCTAACATGACAAATGGAAAGCATATAAAGTAAAATGAACTCCACATTTTATTAAGGTGAATAAAATTGATCTACTGTTGGCTGTAAAAGGGAACAAAGCAAAAATTTCAATGAAGGGTATGCTAATTTATATCCTTGAGTTGTAAAATGTTTCCTTCTCGACACAGTATAGTAATGAATGGATGAGGAAAGAACAGGTGTTTGATAGTATATCTTTGTATTAGATATTATAATTTCAAGAGGGGGAAGGTTTTGGTTTTGCAGCTATTCCATTGGACTGCCTACCATCAAAGTCTTACCTTTGTCCCAGTCTTCTTCACATGGAGGAGACTGCCATGAACTCAGAACACTAACTTGCTTTCTGTGGTTGTCAACCTGACTTGCTATATCAAGGGGTGGGGAGAGAGAGAGAGAGAGAGAGAGAGAGAGCATACATTCAATTCAAGCATTGTTTAATGTTGGGCTAGGCTTGAACATGGAACAATATGGGTCATTTTGCTTTTAGGTATGACGAAAAACTGAGCTAAATTCCCCAATATACATCTTAAGCTTCCTAATTCTATAATGACCTAATATGAACAATGTTTTGCACTTTTTAATACAATTATGGCTGAGTGCCATCTATAGCACTTTCCCTTAAGTCTATGCAATACAATCCTAAGGGCAACTTCCAAGACTTGATACATTTGAAATATCACATATGAGTGTAAGACAAGCATCTTATCAACCAGAAAAGGTAGCTTAATTTGTGTGTTCATTAAGAACCAAAAATGTGAAATAGTAATTAATGCAGAAATACTACTCTAACCAAACAGCAGAGTTTTAACTCGACTATGGACTTAAAGACTTTCTGGGGATAACTCTTTCACTAGATATTGACTGTAACCTAAATGCCACTAGTTGTTCCAGGTGTCTGCAGCTAGCTCTGGGAGAAAAAGTGATTAGGCTATGTAGGCACCAGCCTACCCAGGCAAAGACTTTATTACTGCTCTGTGCAGCAAGACCTGAATAATGGTTCCATGGACTGTTTAAAACATCAGTCCAGTAAGAAATATTGTCTCAGTTGTCCTATATTACTTATTCATGCCTATTTCAAAAGATCTTTTCCTACATCCGAATAACCAAAACAAAAAACTATGTTCACATTTTATTTCAAATAATTCTAAGCTGACTCAATATAAAATGTTCTAAACTAAATTGGGGTGGACTTTGTTGGACTGCAGTTGCCATCATCATTCACCACCGGCTACCCTGGGTAAAGCTGATGGTTAAAAAAGTTACAAACCAATATTATCTAGTGGGCCACAAGTTCCCCATCCCTTGCCTGGGTGAAAAGGTTCTTAACTGCTTTAGGCTGTTTTAAGCAACTGTGTAATAGAAAGTGTACATCTTTTCTCAAACTAATACCTGAAAAAGCTCTCCTATGTAAGGAAGGCTTTACATAGGAGCCTTGAAAAAGCTTTCCTATATAGTAACTAGATGTTTTGCAGAGTCCTTTCATAAAGGGTATTAATCTGGACAGCTCTCACTTCCTTTTATTAATTATATTCTATATCTCCTCCAAAAAGAGCACATGGAGCTATTCCTAACTATCCCTATAGGCCAAGTTGGCTAAATCAGGATTCAGTCATGGAACACATATTCCCTTCTTAGAACAAATTTCTTCCCACCTGCTTTAACTATAGTTAACATTGGTCCCAGTTCATGCTTAACTGTGGTTAAAGTTAAGTGAGATCTGGAACCAGTCTGAAGAGGGTTACGAATCCTGAGTCAGGGAATCCTGGCTAATCCTGACCACAGATGTTGGTGTCGACATACATGTGAACACAGGTAAAGTAGGTGGGTGGGTATCAGTCCAACGCTGACCTCCAGTTTGTTTCATATAGCTCACTGGAGATCCACATTATGTCTAATCATGTGTTGGGAGGCCAAACTAAACTCCCTGGTCAGCAGGGGGGTTTTTAATATATGAAATTGACTTATCTAAAGCCATCTATGCTCTACTTGCTCATTTTAGCACAAAGGAACACTTGCTGGAGAAGAGACCCGAAGCTTCTAGTCAGTCTGTGAACAAGCAAAGTATTTCGATGTGACTGAAATAGTAATTATGATTTTGTTAATTTTAATCAAAAAGAGCAAAATCAAGCAAAACAGGACAGCTTTCTTTTTACTATCCTTTCAACTGAAGAAGCTGGAGAGACACCTCAAGGTATGACGATAACATTCAGTTCTCTCTTGGGAATTTGAGCTGTTCATCTGTTCGCTAAGAACAGGGCTGACATTTATTTCACAAAAGGGCAAGTAATATTATGGGGGGCAGGGTTGTCTCTGCCTGTTTCATTTTAGAGCTGAAAAAGGAGATGAGAGTGACTCGAGATCTATATTACCATTGCCCTTCTCTACTGACAATAACCCACACTCCAAGTAGCTTTTATCTGACTGTGTGTAATTTATAGTACTGCATTTAACAATAAATCTCATGAAACCAGGTAGTCAAAGAGCTTTCAGGCTCACCAAGGAAAAAAAGTTATTCCACCTGTGCCACTCTAAGCCATCATCCAGGGAGCACTAGAGAGTCTGCAGTACATGTAAATATACTTTCAGAATTTATTACAAGTCGAAGGAGAAATCATTCAACTACCTCTCTGAAATGTTAACAGAAAAGATAGGGGAGTTACAGCTGCCAACAGTTAATTCTTACAGACAAATTTCTTACCAATATCTTGCTCAATGCATCTTTTGTCATCACAGCTTGATATATGCTGGCTGATCTCTTCTTTGGGGATCTGGTGACGGGCATTAAATGGGCATGTGACCAGCTGTTGCACAATGTCAAGATGATTCTAGAAAGACAGGGTAATGCATTATACAGTTACCAAATTCACAGTTATCCCTTCGCAACCCGAGTACAAGTTGCGGTTTATTATTTTATTTTTTACCTAGGGAGCAAGAGTATGTTGCTAAGGGCCAGCGAGAAGCAAAAGGTGACAGAAATTGGGTCAGAATCGTGAATGCAACTTTTCAGCAACTATCATGTAGAGACAAAAAGAAGTGTTATGACTAATACAAAGAAATAGAAGAGAACACAAAAAGGGAGCAGGGACAAGAGACCTCTTCCAGAAGATCCATGAAATCAAAGGGAAATTCAAACCTAGATTAAGAATACCACCCTAAATGGAGCAAGGAATACCAGTTGTTCAAGCTGGAATTGGAAAAGGAAGAGATCATATGACAAATATATGTTGGTTACTAGTGCATATCAGAGAATTTTAGAAGACCAGTCTATTTAATGGACTATAGCTGTTGGGAGTAAGAAGGATGGTGGTCTTGGACAGTTGTTCTCATGGAATGCTGGGTGCATTCCAGACAAATCAGAATCAGAAAGTGAAGCAGATTACAGTGGGATTGTGGAGGATGGACTTGGTCAAGATTCTGAGATGAAAGAGGCAGAGGTGATTATCTCAAGTTCAGGCACTTGGCTGAGCCAGGCAGTTCCTGGGAATGACCAAGATGTACAGCCAGTGGGAAGGATTTCTGAGGATGAGAAATTCTCAGGCACAGATGAGGTCTCCTCTGTTCTTGACCTCATGGAGAGGTGTCAGAAGAGGCAGGAGACCCAAGTGAATAAGGAGGGTGCAGAGAGGTGGTGTGCTCGCCTTGAGAAAGCCTCTCCCTAGGGAATGGGGCCCAGCCATGTTCATAAGGAGAGTCCCTGGAGATAAACACTAGATTGGGTTCAACAAACTGCTGTGTAAATGCTCAGAGATTCATTCTGGGCGGCCTGCAGCTTGTGATTGCTCAAAGGAAGAACTTGGCTTGCAACAACAGCAAAGCTTAGACGGTGCAGATGATAAGGTGCAGACATTCCTGAATGAAATGAGTGTGCCTCAGCATTTGATTATCCTGATGTGGAACCTATACAGTAGACAAGAAGTTAACTGATAGGACAGAATAGGGAGAAGGTGGATGGTTTCTTATTGCCAAAGTCATCAGACAAGGATGTATTTTATCTCCCTATCCATTCAATCTGTATGCAGAGCACAGCATAAGAAAAGCTGGATTAGAATCAGAGGAAGGAATGAAAATATGTGTAAGATATATCAATGCAGAAAGTCCCCTATATACGAACCTTCAAGTTGCGAACTTTTGAAAATGCAAATGGGTTTTTGTGTTCTTTACTGTAATAATTGAGAGAGGTGGGTCCAGGAAAGTGTAACAAAGCTTGAACCAACCTAACGTCAGATGAACAATAGGTGCACTTCTATATTGCCACATATCTGGAAGTATAACTTATGAAAATCTTCCAGTGTCATTATAACTATTACAGTACAGTACTATACAGTTGATTGTGTTAGCTGGATACCTAGGCTATATTTGTTGGATTTACAAACAAACTGGACTTATGAACATGCTCTCAGAATGGAACTCATGACTACAGAAGAATTATACAACTTGAATATCAACAATAAAGAAATTTAAACTGTGAAAGATTTTGGATACCTTAGCTCAGATTCAAACCGAGATTGTACCCAAGAAATCTGAAGAGGACTAAGGGTAGAAGGGCAACAATAAAGTAACCAGAAAAGATAATCAAGATCATCAGAAAAGATTGGTCATTTCACTTGAGACCAAGGCCAAGATCATCCACATCACTGTATCCTGAATCACTACATATGGGTGTGAAAAGCTGGATAGTGAAGAAAGGTGACAGTGAAGAATGCTGACAGGAACAAACTGATGCATTTGAAACATGGTGTTGGGGGAGAGCTTTGCAAATATCCTGGATGGACAGAAAGGTGAATAAGTACTTCCTAGATCAAATCAAACCAGAGCTTTCCCTAGAAGCAAAAATGACAAGACTGAGGCTGTTGTACTTTGGGGCAGTATGAGAAAGCAAAACTCCTTGAAGAACACAACAGTGCTAGAGAAAGTCAAAGGCAGAAGGCCAAATATGAGATGGATTGATTCCACATAGGAAGCCTCAGCCCTGAATTTACAAAAGCTGAGCACAGCTCTCATGGATAAGACATCATGGAGATCTTTCACCATAACTTGGCAGCACCTCTTTTAGAGTAATTCTTAGGTGCATGGCAACTTATTAGATATAAAGCAAGTACACAATGCACAAACAGGTTCTCGGAAGACATACATGCAAGTTAAATAGTAGATCAGAATTCTACCCTAGTAACATTAATTTGGACTCATTTTGCAAAGGCAGAAGTGCATCAACAGCTGTGGTTCATCATGTCCGAGTTCTATCATGTACGAGCCACAGATGACATCTGTGTTCTGCATTCTATTGCATGTTCTCTTAACTCATACATTGTGCCATACAGCACTTCAACATTGCTGGACTGAACTGTACTGTTTAAATAAAGAAATGAGATTGCAAAATGTTCTTAATGCACATTTATAGCAAAGTATATGTATTTATGCAAGTTTTTATATACTTTCCTCAACAGCCAACTTGGCTCTCTGAAAGGCTTATATCCCTTGCCAAGTATAGGCTGTATTCAGATACATCATTTCTGGCCCCTCCAAACCATGCTTTGGAGGATCATGAGCCTATGGCTCTCAGTTTGTATTAAATTTACTCAAGGGTTGCTTAACCCTTAAATGCATCCCACAGTGCTCAAATTGGCCTAAAATGGCACCCACACTCCCAAATCATGGGTGGCATATACAAAACAACGCCTGCCTGCACTATGACTTCTTGGGAGTTAGACCACCCATGGTGACTCTGGCAAGATCTTTTGCTGGAGATACAGCAAAGAAACATAGCGAGTCAGAAGGGGTCTCTAGTCTCTGACCCCTGGCACCAGCCAGCTCTGCTCACGACCATCCACCATGTGCATGTCCAGCCTGTCTTTGAACGCCCTCACCGATGGGGCCTCAACGACCTCTCGTGGAAGCCCATTTCACACCCTCGGGGTCCTAACTGTCAGGAAGTGCTTCCTGGCATCTAAAGGGAACCTTGGTTCCCTGAGCTTTGCTCCGTTGGAGCGCGTCCTGCCTTCCTCTGCAGGGGAGAACAGGTCTCTACCCATCTCCATGTGACATCCCCTCATGTACCTGTATGTCGCCAACATATCCCCTCTGAGTCTCCTCTTCTCCAGGCTGAAGAGACCCAGTTCCCTCAGTCTCGCCTTGTACCCCATCCCCTGCAAACCGGCCACCAACCTTGTGGCCCTACGCTGCACTGACTCTAACCTGGCTATATCCTTTCTGTAATGAGGGGCCCAAAACTGAGCACAATACTCCAGTTGCGGGCGCACCAGAGTCATATGAAGTGGTAGTAATACCTCTCTCGATCTAGAAGCCACACTTCCGGCTATGCAACCAAGGGTGGAGTTTGCCCTCTTGACCACCGCATCACACTGCTGACTCATATTTAGCCAGCAGTCAACCAGTACCCCGAGGTCCCTTTCACAAGTGCTGCTCTCCAGCCACTTGTCACCTAACCTGTACTTATGACACCTATTCCTATGGCCCAAGTGCAAGATCCACATTGCACTTGAATCCACTAATCCACATGGAACACCATCCTGTTTCTCCTGCCCACTTCCATAGTCTGTCCAGATCCTTTTGGATCTGGAGTACCTGCTCCTCAGTTGTGACCACTGCTCCAGTTTTAGTGTCGTCTGCGAATTTGATCAGCAGACTGTTCACCCTTTCTTCCATGTCATTGAAGAAAAGATTAAACAGGATCGGCCCCAGGACAGAGCCCTGGGGGACCCCGTTTGTCACTGGCCACCATCCCGATAGTTCCCCACTAATGGTTACCCTCTGCTTTCGGTCAGTCAACCATGCCCTAATCCACCTGACAATGCTTTGGTGTATCCCAAAACTCCTCAGTTTCTCCACCAGGATATCATGGGGCACTTTGTCAAAGGCCTTGCTGAAATCTAGGTAAACCACATCCACTGCATCCCCTCCATCTAGCCGTCTTGAAACCTTGTCGTAGAATTCTACAAGGTTTGTCTCGCAGGACCTGTTTTTGCGGAAGCCATGTTGCGCGGCTGCCAGCCTCCCTTCCCTATCTAGCATCACTAGATCTCTCCCTATTATGAGCCTTTCCATTGTTTTTCCTACAATGGGCATAAGGCTAACAGGTCTGTAATTCCCCATGTCCCTTCTACTACCTTTTTGAAAATTTGGACCACTGATGCCACACTCCAGTCCTCTGGAACTTCACCTGTTCTCCATGAGGCCTCAAAAATGGAGGCCAGAGGGCGTGAGAGAACCCCTGCCAAGTCTCTAAGTACTCTCGGGTGTAACCTGTCAGGGCCTGGCGCCTTTGTAACGTCCAATGCCCTGAGGAGCCCCTCCACTTCTAGGGGGGTAACTCTAATCTGTGCCCCTAAGTCCCCAGCCTCATCTCATCTCCTATGCAGATCTCCCCCGTCCTGCTTTGAGGAGAACACAGAGGCAAAAGTCATTTAGCATCTGTGCCTGTTCCCTCATATCAGTTACTGGATCTCCGTCCTCCTTATTTAGTGGTCCCACCACTTGTTTCCCCTTCCTCTTCCTATTTACATGCTGAAAGAAGCCCTTTTTGCTGCTCTTGATGTTCTTGGCAAGTCTCAGCTTGTAATCAGCCTTAGCCTTACGAAGAATCCTTCTGCAACGGGCCTCCTCCTCCCGGTATACCCTTTTGTCTATTTGTCCCAGTACCCATTTCCTACGGAGCTTCCTCTTGTATCCAATCCCTCTAACCACCTCCTTTCGCTCTCCTCCGCCTCCCCACCTTACTAACTAGAGGTATCGTCAAGGCTTGCGCCTCCAAAACCTCCCTTTTGAGTGCCATCCACCCCTCCTCAATTCGCTTGCCTTCCAGTAACCTATCCCAGGAGACTTCCCCCATTCTGGCCTTCAGTTGGCCAAAGTTGGCCCTCTTGAAGTCCCAGCTTCTTGTGCTCGACCTGCTGCATGTCCCCAGTCCCCTGATCTCAAAGCAAAGGATGGAGTGATCACTCGCATCCAGAGCTCCCCTAATCTGTACTTCATCTATCAGCTCCTCCCTATTGGTCAAGACCAAGTTGAGGATGTTTCCCCCACTCATCGCCTCTCGAACTCTGTGTGAAAAACCCTCCCTCTATATCCTCTAGGAAGCAACGTGACCTGGCTGTCACCACCGAGTGAGTCTCTCAACTAATATCCGGGAGATTGAAATCTCCCATAATTACTGTGTCTCTCCCCTGAGATATCCTTAGAATCTGGTCGAGATATCTTTAGAATCAGGCCATCATCCAGGGTCTCAAGTTGACCTGGAGGGCGTTAACATACCCCCACTGTCAGGTCCCTTTCCATATCAAAACCCCTAAGTTTCACCCAGACTGCCTCTGCCAAATCTCCATCTGTGCTGCACTCTATCTCACTGCATCCTATCCCTTCCCTGACGTATAAAGCCACGCCCCCACTTCTCTTTCCCTTCCTGTTCTTTCTAAAAAGATGATACGCTCTATGTTCATATTCCAATCTTTCCTTTCATCCCACCCAGTTTCTGTGATTCCCACCAGGTCATACCCTCCTAGTCCCAGGAGAGCTTCAAGCTCTTCCTGCTTATTACCCATGCTCCTCGCATTGGTGTACATGCACCTCAACTCCTTCCCACCACTTCCTTTCCTTGGAGTTCCCAGCCTCCTCCTTCCTCCCATCCTCCCCAATACCTGGCCCCTCTCTGTAGGAGTTCTGTCAGTCCCTGCAGTACCTCTAAAACCCTGCTCCCAGTGCCCTGATCCTCTCCCCACACTTGGCCAGTGCAGACATGTTTCTGGGGGGCCTGAACACCCCCCCCCGGCTCAGTTTAAAGTCTTCCAAAGCTCACTAGAGCATCTCCAAAGGACCTTTTCCCCATCCTTGTGAGGTGCAACCCATCCCTTGCCAGAAGTCGATTGGCAAGAAACCAGGTGCCGTGGTCGAGGAACCTGAAGCGTTCCTTCTGGCACCACACCCTAAGTCAGTCGTTCACCTCGGAGACCCTCCTATCCCTGCCTGGCCCAGTCCCCGGACCAGTAAGATCGATGAGAAGGCCACTTGGGCCTTTAGCTCCTTGAGTTTCTTCCCCAAGGCCTCGAAGTCCCTGGTGATCCCGACCACACCCTGCCTGGCCACGTCGTTTGTGCCCACAGGGATCATCAGGAGCAGCTGGTGACCCCCAGAGTGAACAAAACACTCCACTCTGTCCTTCACATGCTGGATGAGTGTGCCTGGCAGGCAGCAAACCTCCCTCATCTCCAGGTTGGGGCGGCACGCCGCCGCCTCAGTGCCCCTCAGCAGGGAGTCCCCAACGGCAATCACCCGCCGCCATGTCTTCCCAGTGGTGGTGGGGGGCCATGCCCTGGTCCTTGCCTCTCCTGCAGCAGCCCCCTTGCCGCTTGTGGTCCCAGGCTGGGGGTCCTGCTGGTCCACCAAGGCCTCATCAGCCCCAGCCTCCTAAAGTGCAGAGAACCTGTTTCCCAGCTCCAGACTGGTGCCAGGAGGAGGAGGAGGCCGTGCTGGCCTCCTCCTTCTGTGGGTGACATGCCTCCATGTCACCCTGGCTGCTCCTCCCGTGGTGTCTCCCTCAACCCTCTGTCCAGAGGGGGGCTGCTCCTGGGGGGCCTGGAGAGCTCTCTCGGCCCTCAGGCACCTCAACTCCTCCTCTAGCTGGACCACTAGCCTGCACCGAGGGCAAGTGTAACCCTGCCTGTCCTGGAGGAGGAGGGTGAACATGTCACAGCGGACAGCTACACCCGTGACTCCCGCCAAGGCCATCTCCTGGTCTGCCATTGAGATCCCTTCCGAGACCTTACCTTGGTCCCCCGCCTTGTCTGTCCTGCAGTTCCCTCACTCGTCCAGTTCTCCCAGACAAACACACACACACACACACACACACACGATAAAATAAAATTTCAAACTGGAAGAAAAACAAAGCAAAGCACAGCCCAGCACCAAAAACAAGAAAGACAGACAGACAGAGCAATAAAACAAAAAACAAAACCCTTGGTGTCCCAGGGAAAGCAGCCCGGGCCGCAGCTAAGGGCCGCAGACAAGGGACAACGCCAAAAAGCCAGAGCCAAAAGGGCTGGCAGTGGCTGACTGGAGTCTTAATTTGCCTGCATTTACACTCAGATATGATTTGCTATACTAGTGTTAGCTTGAACACAATTAGAATAAAGGATACTTTTATTACATAAAAGATAAAACTGATGCAGATTCTTTAATTGCAGTTTAAGTGTCACTGATACATGCCTTGCCACCTGCACATAAATCATTCTCACTCATATGTTCTGATTCTTGAGAGCAATGCCTTGTATAACTTATTTAAAAAGATAGTCTGATGAGAAAAACCCCATTCAAAATAAAAATTTTACACCTGTAAGGCTTATACCTGTCTTGCCACTTGCCAACTGAAGCTGACTCTGTCTTGTTGTAGACAAAGGTGCAGTGCAGTTGGCAAGCTGTGAACTGGTTTTGGTGGTGAAAATAAGGTTTCCTATACTTCTGATGCCTTCATTTCTCTTATATAGAAAGGAGGAGTTACTTCAATAAATAAGTACATTCCCTACATGTTCTTATCCAACCACTATTGTTCTATTATATTCTGCCTTATTAGGTATTTTAATCACAATTGAAATAAGACTACAATTTATGTACTGCCCTTTTCATTTACACTGTCCTTTCATTTGTTAAATGCATTACCTTTTGAATACTCAGAAAATTTGCTACCTTTTCTTTTGGTATGCTTTTCTGATCATTATTAGATAGGGATTTCTCCCTTCCTTTTCAGATAAATCTTATCTTTAACTGGTCATTTGACTTTTAATCAGCATATCATTTTTCTTTCTCCTCCATTCTCTTAGCATGCCTTAGTAACTTCCAGGTCCAGTTCAGCAGCTTATCACTGCTTCCTATGGCCTCCTCCAAAATGGAGGGTTAATTAAATTGCAGAAATGCATCTGTCACAACAGCACAACAACTACTAGCTGACAATGTGGCAGGTCAGCACTTCCAGTACTGGAACTAAATTTGTTGCTCTGATATTCTTGGAACACTCATGCTTGCCTTCTTATGCAAAGTATCATAACTCTTGTTATAAAGATGATACATTGGCCAATTAAGACCACAGTTAAGATCAAATGAAAGATTGAGAGCACACTGGAAAGACCTGAACTCCAGCCTGCAATACAATCCCACCAGTTGTTCCTTATTTTCTTAATGATGGCCACTATCTTAGTGATTTCCTGATTCATATGTAGTTTTGAAGCAAATTATTTTTGTAACTAATTCTAATTCCTTTGAAATGCAGGGTACAAAAGTAACCCTTGTAAATCTTGGAGACTATGAGCTAATGAAACAAGTGCCAGTGTTATATATAATTTTAGTTGTTCTCCGATCACTCAATGTCCAAATGGGAACTCTAAATACTCTGGCTGTATTACAGCAACTCCTATGCATATATCTTGTTTGCTAAATGAATTGTGTATTAATGAAAATATAATATATATAATAAAATTATATAATATCATTAGTGAAAATGGAAAGGCTCATAATAGCAAGCGATCTAGTGATGCTAGATAGGGAAGGGAGGCTGACAGCCACACAACACGGCTTCCGCAAAAACAGGTCCTGCCAGACAAACCTTGTGGAATTCTACAAGATTTCGAGATGGCTAGATGGAGGGGATGCAGTGGATGTGGTTAACCTGGATTTCAGCAAGGCCTTTGACAAAGTGCCCTATGATATTCTGGTTGAGAAACTGAGGAGTTTTGGGATACACCAAAGCATTGTCAGGTGGATTAGGGCATGGTTGACTGATCGAAAGCAGAGGGTAATCATTAGTGGGGAATCATTGGGATGGCGGCCAGTGAAAAGTGGGGTCCCCCCGGGCTCTGTCCTGGGGCTGATCCTGTTTAATCTTTTCATTAATAACATGGAAGAAGGGGTGAACAGTCTGCTGATCAAATTCGCAGACGACACTAAAACTGGAGCAGTGGCCACAAATGAGGAGCAGGTACTCCAGACCCAAAAGGATCTGGACAGACTATGGAAGTGGGCAGGAGACAACAGGATGGCATTCAATGTGGATAAGTACAAGGTCTTGCACTTGGGCCATAGGAATAGGTGTCATAAGTACATGTTAGGTGACAAGTGGCTGGAGAGCAGCACTTGGGAAAGGGACCTCGGGGTACTGGTTGACTGCAGGCTAAACATGACTCAGCAGTGTGATGTGGTGGTCAAGAGGGCGAACGCCACCCTTGGTTGCATAGCCAGAAGTGTGGCTTCTAGATCGAGAGGTATTACTACCACTCTACATGACTCTGGTGCACCCACAACTGGAGTATTGTGCTCAGTTCTGGGCCTCTCATTACAGGAAGGATTTGGCAGGTTAGAGTCATCGCAGCGTAGGGCCACAAGGTTGGTGGCCGGTTTGCAGGGGATGGGGTACAAGGCGAGACTGAGGGAACTGGGTCTCTTCAGCCTGGAGAAGAGGAGACTCAGAGGGGATATGTTGGCGACATACAGGTATGTGAGGGGATGTCACATGGAGATGGGTAGAGACCTGTTCTCCCCTGCAGAGGAAGGCAGGACGCGCTCCAACGGAGCAAAGCTCAGGGAACCAAGGTTCCCTTTAGATGCCAGGAAGCACTTCCTGACAGTTAGGACCCCAAGGGTGTGAAATGGGCTTCCACGAGAGGTCATTGAGGCCCCATCGGTGAGGGCGTTCAAAGACAGGCTGGACATGCACATGGTGGATGGCCGTGAGCGGAGCCGGCTGGTGCCGGAGGTCAGACTAGATGGCCCGGGAGACCCCTTCTGACTCTGTTTCTAATCACAACTTGTTCTAACCCACATGTACCCATGCCCTGCAGATTGTATTATTGAATTTAAGATTGAATGAACAAGGAGGGATTTCTTATTTTAAAAGAAAGCCCTGCCTGCTTAGCTACATATTGAGAAAGAATGTCAAGTCACCTCCTTACATCATAACATTTAGAGAAATTAATCTCCCAATCTGCAATGGTTCCTTGTGTGATCTCTCATTGTCAATTTTCATATCTTATCCACACACTATATAAGAAGTAAAGAAATTATCAATCTCCATCAGCACTCTAAGTAGACCTTTCTCTTTGGTTTGGAAGTTTACATATTCCATGGCTTCTGATCATATATGTTTTGCCCTTGGTAACTAAAACAAGGTTTTATACATGCTCTTTAAGCACTCCTAAGTCATGCAAAGCTGAATCAGACTAGACTTTCTGGTGCCACGGGCAGCATGGGCAGCCAGAAGCAAAAGACAGCTTCCCTAGCTAACTTCAAGCCACATTTCTTTATACATATCCAAAAACAGTTTTAGCTGCAAAACATTCTTAGACTGACCTTTATACATAGTTCTGAATTCCTGGACTTGTGTTTAAACCTTGGATATACTAATTGCAGTGAGCTCAACATTTTGGATTACTTAGCTCTCATGTTAATCTCCATGATCTGACCACATGTGAGGATTTAGGAGCTCTTCAAACACTTTGTCTGGATGACAACCAAGAGCTCAGTGCAGACTTACTCCCCTAAAAGCATGTATTCCTGTACTGATGACCACAGTGCTCAGTTCCTTATTTCTTCATAGAGAAGACTTGCACAACCTGAGCAACAACTAACTTCAGAAACTGGTCCTTAACTTGTTTTATCTTCCTCTGAACTGTAACTGGTTTACATCCCATAGAACCCAGTTCTATGTACATATTCATGACAAAGCTTTTATTTTAACCTAAGTGTTGCAGGTGTGTGTTACATCTCCCCACTCCCACTTCTGTACCATCCAAGGGGAGCTACCAAAGAGCACAATGACTCTGCTTTAGTGGGATCCACCAAACTGGTCAAAAAGTAGGATTTGAATACGCCTAGTCAATAACATACAAGACAAAAACCTAAGATACAAAGATTTAACTTAATCTACAACTATGTCTACGTATGAGAATGTTGAAGTCTAAGAGAGTCTTGATAACCCAATTAACATCACAGAATGGCTATTGCATTAACATGGGATAAATACTCCCTTGATTATACACCAAAGTTCATCTTTTTCTGTCTCTTCAAATGGAATATGTAAGCTTATTTATGCACAAGTGTGATCCCAATAAAACTTCACAGTAACATGTCAAATTCGCCCTGTCATTCTGCTGACCACCAAGTTTGTCCAACAATTAGATGCTTCCTGCCCCTTTTGTCATAATCATCCTGTTGAAAGAATACTAACTGCATATATCCTGCATTTGCCCCAAATGTGTACACATTCTTTATACTAATACTGATTCGCTATATTCCTATGACCCTGAATGCAATGAGAATATAAAGGATACTTTTATCACATAAAAGATAGAACAGATACAGATCCTTTAATTACAGGTTAAGTGTCTTCAATGTACAACTTTAGGTAGCAGGTCAGCAAATAAAAATCACTGTCATTTATACTTCCTGATTGTTGAAAGAACACAAAGGCACCTTCAATAGTCTACTGAAAAGGTAATGTGGGAACAAGAACACAGAGAAAAATTAGAAACTATATGGCATATCTATTTCTTGCTACCTCTCCAAGTGAGGCACGAGTGCAATGTAATCACTGAGCTGTGAGAGTTGATTTCTATGTTGGAAATAAGATTTTATATATCCTTGATTCCTTAATTTCTCTTATCCATGTAATCCCTCCTCTTCCATCAGTAAGTAAACTTAATTCAGTTGTGTTGTCTTATTTTGTTCCATTTGCTCATAAGAGTACTCTTAATTGCATTACTTTTTCTATATAAATAGAAAGCCTGCTGCCTTTAATTTCAAATGTTTACTGCTACTTCCTCTGCCCTCCTTTGAAATGGACTACAACAAAGAAGGATGATTAAATCACAAAAATGTTTGAGTTGCAACATTTGAATTTGATATAGATAGAATAATTCTGATAGCTTTTGTTCATCTAGACACCACTGCCTCTCCCTGACAAATCTTACTGTTATGGTCACACATACTGATAGATTATACTTATGCATTTCTAGACTGAGCTGTGTTATAGCTTCTTAAGAATGAAGGCCAGTAATTCTCCTTTACTCATTAATGACAATGCTGCATCCAAGACAGTTACAATGCTACATTGTAAACCATTCTATGATCTTTGATAGCTGTGAATGGGATACAAGATCAGTAAATAAAGTACAATACCAAAGAAAGCAAACAAACCACCTTTATGCTTAATTAAATTGAAATCCTTAGAACCTTTGCATCTTACCCAAATGTAAGCAAAGCTATAAATTCAGTTACTAGTGAGGACAAAGATTTTCACATTCGCAGCATTGTCAAATACATGATTAGCGCACTATATAAAACAGAGGTGCTCCAGCCATAGCACTTTACTGCCACAACCTAGAATCTTCTTTCAAGGCCAATATAGTTTTTTCTGAGTTCCATGTTTACTAGAAATTCCTAGTTAATTCCTTTCCAAGGAAAAGCTCTCTTTTTAAAAATAAGAAATGGATTAAAAATGCACATTAACAGTCTTTGACACCTATGAACCTGGGAAACCTCTTTATAGCAGGCCTAATCAAAAGGTTCCTGCAATTCTAGAATTTGCCTAGCTTTGCATCACCTATGGTGGCCAAATGTCTCCCTACTTATTTTGCATTTGAAAAGATATATGGAGGAATGTTGGGTGGGCATATGGGTGTGAGATGGGGTAGGGTATAGTAGAAGTACAATGCCAGGTAACAAAAGGATGGCTTAAGAATTCTTGAAACTTATTTTCCAAGGACTAGGAAGTGTAATAGCTTGGATGCAGCCTAAGTAGTAAGTTTACTATTCAGGTAATCAAAATACATCTGATACAGATTCAACATAAGCATCTATAATTAAATGTAATTTTCATACCTTTTGGCACTTAACAAGGTGGTATGGGAACCTACATGCCCTGATCTGATGACTTTTGTCATATGGACACTGCATCAGTTTCTCAGGATCCAAAGCATCTACAAGGGAAAAAAACCACCACAAACACACACAAAGAAAATGAAGACACACTTTAAAATCTAATGGGCCTCAAATGTATTATTTTCACAATTAAAATGTGGAAAGGCAATAACATATTGGAATCAGATAACTAAAGAAAGCTCTTGTCTTAGTATTGCATAGTCACAAAATTACTTCAGCTTTGGTAGCTAGTTACATTTACTTGTAAGATTTAGGTGATATGGGTACTTAAGAAAATATAGTCAGCAGTGCTGCAGATGTTAATGAACACTTCCATGAAATAAACAGAAAGCTGCAGAGAAACTAAATCCCTGAAGCTACTCAATTAGGCAGTCCAATTAAAAGAGTTATTCAAAGAAATTGAAGAGGTACCACTACATTGTCCCCACTGGTCCCATAAGACAAGAAGCCTAGGTTTCAGTGCCTAGGCACCAAGAGAGGGACACATTGTGTTTGATTCTGCTGTGTGATACCATATTGAGATTGTTTTCAGCACTGAAAGCACAAGAGGATTCTGAAACACTGAGTCATTATGGTTGCATGTCCCTGAGAATTACAGTTTCCCTTCGCTTTGTTGAAACCCTAAAGAATCTGCAAGGTTCTCTGAATAAATGACCAATCCCAGAATTAACCAGCGAAGGCTCTACCTAATATTCCTTTTCTTATGTAATTGCTTCCACATTTCCACTAATATGCTGTTAGAACGAAATGCCCTCCACCTGACTAGCAAAGGGCTGCATAGTCAGCAAAAAGGCTTATACAAAATAATCCCAGATTGAATGGTTAGAATTTACTAACTGTATGGTCCATTTTAATACAAGCTTTTTATTTTTTGCCACATGTGACTTGTTGCAGCAAGGGCAGCTATATCACATCTACAGGGCAACATTTTGGCTGAAAGTACTGTGTTTCCAAGAGCGGCCATTCCTACTTGCCCTTATGCCTTACTTTATGTGAGACAACCCTTCCTCATATTGAGGCTGGACCTTCTGCACTTCTGGGCAGCCCTCCTACTTAGCACATCCCCAGTCTTCCTTCCTAGCATGAAGGTCTTCCACATATCTGAGTGCTCATGGAGCCTCACATATGCCAGGAGAGTCCCAGTTCTGTTCCTGAACTAGAAGCTAGGAAGGGGTGGAGAAACATCCCAGGAGTTGCCATATGCTTTGAAGGCTCTAAGAGGGTCTCCTCAGCTCAATGACACTACAGGGATGATCTCTCCCCATGTGTCCCCAGCTTCAAGAGCGCCTTTTCATCTTACATGGTACTTTAAACATGCTCTCAGAACTTGGAGATGCGTAGAAGGCAAGGTTTTACCCTGGACTTAGTATAAAGTTTCAGAGATGCACTGCAAATTCAAGGGCTAAACCCTTCCTCTTCTAGGAGGACAGAGTTCTGGTAACCATGTATTTTATGATGGCTATCAAGATGACACGTAATTTGTGCATCCCAGCCTTCCCATACAATATTGTACCAAGCCTTTTCCTGTCAATTACTTTTGTGAATTGTAATTCCTTGCCTCATTTTGTTCTCCAGTGAGCTCCAAATAGCTGAATAGTTGAAGACAAAACTCTGTTTACCTGTTATCAGCAAAATAAAAAAAAAATCTATTTCCTAAAACCACTCCCCAGCTAAATGAATCTCTATAGCTTCCATATACCTCTTAATCAGAGTAGCACTCTTTGCTGAAACCTTGATTCAAAGTATAGAAAACCTATAACTAAGTCTATCTGTTCTCTGCAGATACTGAGGCAGAGTGTAAATCCATGGGTCCTCAAATATGGCCCTGGGGCCGGATCTGGCCCGTCATGCCCATCTGGATCTGCCGCTCATGCACCTGCCACTGCCCACCTCATCCCACGTGCAGGGAGGCAGTGGTTTGCTCACTCGGAGAAAATGATCTCTAAGCGAGCAAGCTGCTCCCTCATGCGCCCGCCTTACAGCACATGTCCGCCCCTGCCTTGCCTCGCCACGCATCCCACCCCTGCATGCACCCACCACCGGCACCTATTGACTGGCCCCCTGGTGAAAAAGTTTGAGGACCCCTGGTGTAAATGGTTTTCAAAGGAATTCACCATTTGCCACTGACCAGCCCAGACCTGCTCATAGCAATTCTGCTGCCACAGGTGCCTTCAGACTAAGCTCTCTGGAAAAAAA
Source organism: Varanus komodoensis (assembly GCF_004798865.1). Classification (NCBI taxonomy): domain Eukaryota; kingdom Metazoa; phylum Chordata; class Lepidosauria; order Squamata; family Varanidae; genus Varanus; species Varanus komodoensis. The sequence continues at coordinate 8,518,982 of NW_025335954.1, forward strand.
AAGTCTGGCTGTATTTTTGATGTGGAAGGAATACACTTTGTACACAATACCAAAAACATTGCTCTGTGACAAAATAGGAACACCCCAGACAATCTGTGTGAACATATTTGAAATGTTTCTTCTTTATGAGCAACTTGGTGGGGTGTTAATAAAAATGACTCCCCCCCCCACCCACCCACCCACACACAAAGCTGCTCTTAGCCCAAGAAGAGAATCTTCCATTGCAGCATCCTGGTGTTAACAGGAGCTTGGGCAAAAGGATTATTTTCAGCACAACTGCATGCAGATTGTTACAGAAAAACAGATATAGTAAATGCACTCACATATTTAACTTCAATTTTGACCTTTGGAATACATTGAACAAGGGAAAAATGTATAACCTACCCTGTACTAGATTTCTTAGGCTTTGTAAGGCAAAAAAGTCTCAAAGACTTGATAACTTACCATAGCTGTTTTCACTTTCCATATTTTGAAAGCTGATGGAATCTTGCACAAAATTATGGTGACTCTGCTGCTTGTATTTGCATGCTTCCAAGTAATATCTGCCCTAAAAATCAAAAACCAAAGTAATGAAAATTATTTCAGTTTAAGCAAGTTAGATCGTACAGCCATTGCACACATGGCAAATGCCCATGTACATGCAGAGACAGTGCTAGCGCTTTTCATTTCCTTTCAGATTATATGAAACAGACATCACATAAGCATGCATACTTTAACTTTCTTAATGTAAGAACTGAAACAGGTAACTGCTACTAAATAAAAGTATTTTTAAACACATAGCATCATTTTGAGCATTTTCATAACTGGGAATATAAAAATGCAATTAACAGAACCCCACTTCGCACAGAACAAATTATAACAATGCTTTTAATAATGTTATTCTTCTCTGGTTGTTCACCTACATAAAACTGCAGTATCTTCTGAGCCAATTTGTACCAATAATTTCATACAATTAGCTTGCCCCAGGACACAGGTTTCTAAATATGGGATTAACTTCACTTGACTTCTGCCTCCCTTATCAGATGCTAAATGGGTTTGTTAATTAGTGCATTAATAAATTTAGACACTATTTTTAAAGGACTCAACAAGCTGAAAGAAGCATACCAGTGTGGTGTAGTGGTTAAGAGCATGGGACTGGGACTCAGACGATCTGGGTTCAAGTCCCCTCTCAGTCATGGAGCCAATTGGGCCAGTCACAGACTCTCAGCCCAACCTACCTCACAGGGTTGTTGTTGTGAGGATAAGATGGAGGAGATGTAAGCTGCCTTGAGCCCTTTGTAGGAAAAAGGCAGGATATAAACTGAATAAATAAATTAAATACCTACAAGTGAAAGCTGTCCAAACAGGCAGAAATAGTAAGCATGCTGCTATCAGATTATATATTTAAGCAGAAGCTGCTAAGGAATTTCAACAGTCATGCTTGACAAGCAAAGAAACTTCTTTAAAATGAGGAAACTATTAAAAAGCAAGTTGAAAAAGTTTAACCCTCTTGACTCCCCTTGCAAGATGTTTGAAGGTTACTCAAAATCACAGGAACAGGTACTCAGCCAGAAAGAGTACCACAAGGCAGCACTGGTAGCAGCAAGACAGGGAGTGTTTGACAGCAGAGTCAATAAAGGTATTAGAGAAAAGGTGGCTTCCTTCAGAAAATGGAAGTCTTGCCCAAATGAGGGGAACAAAAAGTTTGCAAACAAAATGCAATGAAACAATGAGGTATGCAGAGCTATATTTTGAGGAGCATATTACTAACCAAGAGCATATCAAGGTCAATAATAAAATACTTTCAATGTATCAGAAGCAGGAAAGCAACAAAGGAAGCTGTTGAATTATCAGATGGCTATGGAGTTAAGGAAATACTAAAAGAATAGGGAGAATTCTGTTCATCAGCCTTCCCTCCAGAAGATGCAGGACAGATATCTAGGCCTGAATATACCATATTTTTCACTCTGTGAGACGCACTTTTTCCCCCTCAAAAGTAAGGAGAAATGTCTATGCGTCTTAGAGCGTGAATGTGTGTGTGCGCCTGACGCCCGGGACACTGCCGGCCCACCTGCATCATGTGGCACCACCTGGCTGGCATATGATCAGCACACACTGCTCCACCTCCCCCCGCCCCTGGTGCAGGTGAGAGCTGTGCCGCTCAGCGGAAGTGGTGTGGAGGAGCAGCAGCTGCGGGCTTTAACCCGCCGGCCGCACGGAGAGACGGACTGCTGGCCCCCACCGCCCAGGAAGACCTGCCGCTCTCGTACCGCCAGAAAGACCACCGCCGGCACGCTGCCAGCCTGCCTGCACCACCTGGCCGGCACATGCTCAGCACGCCCTGCTCCACCCCCCCTCCTCCAGCGCAGGTGAGAGCTGTTAATCACAGGTCAGTGTGCATTTTCAAATGGCAACCTGTCTTTTAATGAAGCCCATGGGGAATGTGCCTGTGATTATCAGGAAGCTTTCCATGGATCCCTCCTCTAAAAACTAGGTGCGTCTTATGGACAGGTGCGTCTTAGAGTACAAAAAATACGGTATGATTTCAGGAAGAAAACCATTACCACAAGATGGGCACTTATCTGGTTGGCTATTAAAGGTAATTATACAAATGCATGGAGGATAAACTTTCATTAACTACCAGTCATGACAGCAATATGCTATGTCCGCTATTAGAAACAGCATCCTCTGTACACCACTACCTGCAGAACATGCTACTGCACTCATGTCCTACTTATGAATTTCCCACAGGCAAGTGCTTGACCACTGTGTGAACAAGAAGCTGCACTAGATGTACCCTTGGTCTGATTCAGCGCAGTTAAGGGAAGAAAAGCTCTGCTCTAGGCATGCACTTAGAAAGCTAAAGCATTTTTCAGTCCAGCATGTTTGCAAGTTATTAAAAGAGAAAATAAGGCTGCAATCCTATATGCACTTACCTGGAAGTAAGCTCCATTTAATATAGAAGGGCTGCTTTTAAGTAGACCTGCAATGGATTGCACGGCAAGTCACCAAATAACTGCTCTACCCTGTTCATTTAGTGTCACTTGTATCTTTACAACAACTATTTTGAATATACCTGGTCGTAGTTCATAGCTAGTCTCTGAATGTTTTCTTCCTTCTAAATTGCTATTATCTTCCTGCTTCTAATACACCAGGATGATTCAGGAGCAAAAAGAAAAACACAAAGCAAACACATATGTACAGTTATTAACCACAGAGGGAAGGTCTGGTATAATACATCTACATCTCTGCTCAAGACAAATTCTATATTTTATTTCATTTTGTCCTTGTTCTCTCCCTACAAGATTTGGCTTGGGTACATTTCCAGTAACAATTTACTATTGGTTTCTTACTGATGACTCCAACCTGGATAGAGGTTCAAGTGTGGCTTAGTCATACTTAAGAGTAAATCAATAAAACTATCAGCTACTCTTTGATTAGCCATCCTAACTTTTGGCCCAATGATTTCAGGGCTCTGTTTTAACTATAACCAACTCAAGGAAATTTGATTTGATGATAGTTTACTTTATTTGCTCTGAGATATCAGGCCATCATTCTGAGGGACAATAACTAGTTGTCCATCTGGAAAGAGATAATAGGAAGGAATTGCAAAAGAGAATTCAAGAGAAGTCCAAGATATGGACCATATCCATACAACTTTGCAGGATGTGTGTAAAGAAACTCATTTTTATTTTTCCAGTAATTATGTCTAAGTACTGCATAATAAATTGCAAGTTCTTTTAAAAACCTGAATAGCCTGTCCTTTATGCAAAATTATACGAAGATACAATTACTTATTTATATCCCACCCTTTTCCCTTCAAGGAACTCAAGGGGCTTACATAATTCTCCTCTCAAACTTATCCCCTGTGAGATAGGTTAGATTGAGAGTCAGTGCCTTGGTTTAAGTCACCTAGTGAGCTTTGTAGTTGAGTGGGGACTAGAACTGAGAGATCTCCTGGCTCCCTCTCCAACCATTATACTACACTGCTCCTTGTTCTTGTCTTGCCTTTCTCTCCATTTAAGATACGTACAAAACTCTTGCATCAGGTATTTTTAGACATGAATCAGTTAATATATAGTTATGCTATTTAGTTTTTAGAGTTAAAAACAGTCAGTTTCCAAAGACAGTATTAGCCATAGTTTCTGGTTCAATATTTAACATTTATCCAGCACATTTCACACATCAGTTCAGTAATCCTTATGACAACATAGTAAGGCAGGCCAGTAGTTAGACCAATGCTGCAGAACACAGAGAAACAAAATATCTTGCCCAAAGCATCATAGTGAATTCATTTGAAAGAATTATGGCCTAGTTAGCTATGTCCTCCACTTGCTGTTCACCACCATCAGCCAAGACATTGGTATACTGAATGTTCCAGATTGTATTTCTCAATTAAAAGTGGAAGAAAGAAACAACTACAGCAGTACAAACAATATGTCTTCCAACTGTAGAGATTCAAATTTGCTCCTCACTGGTATAATGCCACTCAACAATTACTGTCATCTTCCAACAAAAGATCAAGATAATCAATCCCACAACCTTGTTGTGATTACAGAAGCAGAACAATGAAGCTCAAAACAGGGAAATCAATTACTTTTGCAACATCAATCTTAGCGGGAGCCTATTGTACAACTATCCTGACCTTATAAGCCCCAGATGAGAGACAAAAAAGCTGAGAAATGAAGTAGGCCCTAGAGGGATGTTAAAGGAAAGGGCCACTGGGCATAAAATGGAATAGAGCTCCTTAACAGTAGGCCTATTGAAATAAACAGGCCATGGTTAATCTAAGTCCCATTCGGTTCAATGGATCTACTCTACATAGGATGTAATCGATTTATCCACGTAAACACAACTCCCCGATAGTGCTGATCTCTGCATGTGACTGGGGGAGTGCGGAACGCTCCTACAAGGGATGGAATCCTGGGACACGAAACCTAGTTCTTAATTCCTAACTGCCAAAATCTGGCCGGGCGAAATATCCAGCGGCAGAAGATCCACTGCAGGCTAGGCTCGATACATAGGATCCCAACGCTCTCCTATCGATCCAACTCGACCTGTCGAGGAAGAAACCCGACAGAAGCTGCTCCTTTGCCCTAATCAATTTCCCCAACCATGGCCTCGTGAAAGGCAAAAAAAAAAAGGGGGGGGGATGAAAAGTCATCCCCGTATATCCCTGTGGAACAGCTTCATTCTTCTTCTCATATGCTAATCAGACTGATATCACTACCTCGCATATCCTGGCAGGTAACAGCAGGCTAAATACACGTGATTAGAACAGGTTCTTGCACACTTACCTTGGGAAAAAGGGGCCGGCATAGAGTTACGGTGTGAGTAGAAAGACTAACTGAGGAAACGAGCTGGAAACCATGAGAACTACCAACAGAAACCAGGGAGCAGAACGGACCAAGGCTCTCTGTCCAACTCGGGCCTCACTGGGGATGGGCGCTCCGCAGCATGCCGCCCACCTTGCACCGCGTGCTGAACCAGGCCGCACTTGTGACGCCTCGCGCGACCGCTGCTCTTGTAGCAACCGGCCGCTCGTTCTTAGGCGGCGCCAGGTGTTGTGCGGGGCGGGGCGATGGCGGCCGACGGGCCACGCCTCCCTTCTTACGCGTGTTTGATCCAGCCCAGCAGCACGCTTTAGTCGTGTGTTGGCGAATTGGTTTGCAGAAGGAATTTTTTTGAAAGTGGTGGGTTCTGTTCTTGGAGCAGACGAGGAGGAGAAGCAAGGTCGGGTCGGCTGAAATTCGATTGTGGCCAGGGTAGTCTAAAATGGAGTATTATGGAGGGGGAACTTTCTGGCACTATGTTCAAACTTGGCTTCATCCAGATGTTTTGCACTGCTTGTCCTAGCATTCGTTGCCTGCTTGAGCTGATAGGTGTTACATCCTAAACATCTAGAAGATATTCTGGTCAGGAGAATGCTAAAGTGGGGCATGCAGAGAGATGTTGTGGTATCTGGCATATCATTTATGTGACAGTTTGTCAAACCTTTAATAAAATCCTGATCAAGAATCTTTGAAGTATCGAATACTTTATATTTTTTTCTCCCGATGATTCAGTGACATTAACATCCAAATTCTGATTAGTAAGTGTCTCCTTAGGTTGTTGTACTCTAATTGCCCCACAAACTAAAGCATGACTGTAATCAGTGAGTTTCCTTTCCCCTTGATTATTAATCCCCTTGTGTTGTTATCTGTACTCTTTTTTGTTACCTGTTTATTGTGGTTTTAAGGGAATTCTCTTACTCTGGGAATATAGCCAACAGAGTGAGAAAGAAAGGTCTTTTGGGAGTATTGCCAAGCAGGTCAGGAGAAAAATAGCTAAAGGAGTCAAAATATTTTTCTAAGTTCAAAGAAGTCTGGCATTTATTGAAATAGCCTTAGGGTTTCAATGCTTATTCAGAGTTGGCTTCAGGTCTCCTGAGAGCTTATGAGCAAAATACCTGCAATGAGCCTTCCCAAGGTGAGTTTATCATCTCACTGCCATTGTCATCAGCTGCTCTTACTTTTCATTCTCTTATCCTGGCTATCAGTTGCTTGCTTGATAAGAGTAGGAGGAGGAGATCATTGTTCCTTCTTGTCACCACTATATGGTCTGGGCCAGAGTAATGAGACAGATAAACAAGCAGGCTGCAATGACAAAGAGCAGGAGCAACTCCAGGGGGCTGTTACTAGTTGGCCTCTGGTGGGTTGTGGACCCTTGGTGAATGCCTAACCATGCCTGCCTTGGATAGCAGCTCTGCCTGCCTGCCTGCCAGGAATTGGTGCATCAGTGCCCTATAGATCAGGCTTCCCCAAAATAATACCTTCCAGATTTGTTGGACTACAACTCCCACCTTTGGCCATGGTGGTTGGGCTGATGGGAGTTGTGATCTGAAATGTCTGGCAGGTATTTGATTGTCTTCACTTGCTGTATATTCTTACCCTGGAATAAGGCCCATTAACTCAGTAAAATACTGAGGAAACATACAGAGAATTGTGCTGTAAGTGGGTAGGAATCCATAAAATCAATTTTTCAGGATACTGAGTATCCAGAGAGTAAGAGTGAGCCACGCCTAGTCTAACCTGGTAGTCTTCCACTGATGGCAGCTTCTGATTGTAGGACCTCAGCAGAAGATCTCTCAAGAGTCCAAAGGATTTTGTATTTGCTTCTGGACTGAAAGCAAGGTATGCTGTTCCTGTTTTCTATTTAGTACATTTTTGCTGCTCTGTAGTGAGTACGTGAAGCTATTGAACTGCTGTCCTCTTAGCTTATTGCCTGCCTGAGCTCAGATTGTTTTGTATATAGTATGACTGCCTCCTATTTGTTTCTGACACGTCAAAATGCCTGATCCATTTTCAAGTGTTAAAGCTGCAATAATCACAGTAAAATTGCCTGCACTGTTACTCAGTGACCCATAAATGCCATTAAATCAGATCTGGAAAAGATAGAATTTTCAATCAAAGAAAAAATAGGGCCTTCCAAGAAAACAGCCCTAAGCCAGTCTTCATTCATTACTTTCATTTATTGTAAGAAAGGTTGTGTTGCTGTTCAGTCCTTTGAAAACCGGTCAGTTGAAGGTGAAACACAAAAACACAATTTTTCCCAACAGTTGTTAGAAATAAGAGGCTCACTGCTCTGCTCCTTTTCCGGCTAGTCTCTATCAAAATAGAAGCTACTTAGCCAGTGTGTTGTATTCACCGTTTTAACAGGTATTTTCCAAGATTATTCTCTTGACAGCTGCATGGCATGAAAGTTCACAGATGAACATTTTGCTGTCACTTCATCATGGTGACTTGTTCAGACAGCACAAGAACCCACACTCAGGGGTTGACTGTAGGGTCCCATCAGATGCAAAGGGACATACTCTCATGTAAGTATAGATAAGATTACAGCACAAGAAGTTATTGCGGAACCAGCATTTTCAAATATTTTTTGTGTAATGCTGTGACTTCACCCATCCATGTTTTTATTTATTTATGAGCTTCCAAGTAGACCGAAAAGTCTCTCTAAGTGGTGTACAACAAACTGAAAATTACAAATGCACAACAAAACATTAAAAATCATCATTACAATATAAATAGCAATTATAATAATTTAATAAGGCTCATTCTGAAACATGTCAAGGTGAGATGGACAACCAAACTAATTTACTAAAATTCAAATAAAATTAATATCTAAAATCAATTATTCTTAAAATAGATGGAGAAATGTTTTCACCTAGCGCTGAAATGAAAGCAGAGTTGGTGCCAGGCAAACTTCTTTGGATAGCCTATTCCACCTTTTTCTGCCTACCATCCTCTAACCTCCTTGAAGGATACTTCTTTCAGAAGGGCCTCTTGCCCAGATCTTAATTGTTGGCTAGGCCATTGCTTTCTATGTCTGCTATTTTCACATAATACTGTATCCCATCTTAAGGATGTGTAGCACCTGGGCTAACTAACTGGAGAAGAAAGGAAAAAACAGCTGACTTGTTACTCTGCCTTTAAAAGCAGCTTCATGTGCAGAAATCAGCAGGTGAGTCCTTCACACCATGGAGAGATTATCTGCTCCCTGAGGTGCTGTGAAAGGTACAGCTATGATGGCTGGTTGAAGAGTTAGCCATCTTATTTCCTAGTTGTGAAGGATATTCTAGAGGAACTTCCAAGAGTTGGCTGAAGTCTTCCTTTTTTTTAATGGTGCCTTTCAGGAATGAGTCTAGGTATCTAAGCTGCTCTTGGCTGGATTGGTTTAAGTATTCTAATTTATGGATTGTAGTTTTTCAGTAATATATTAGTTATTTTTGCATGTTTTCTGGATGTTCTGGTATGTATGTTAACTACTTGGAGCATCTGTTGGATCTTACAGAGAGATACCACTCTGACCATAACAATAATTTAGGAGGTTTACATTTTTGCACAAGTGGTTTGATGAAAACAGTTTCAGGGTTTTACTGACTGTTTTACTTCTTCTCATTCATTTTTGAAATTGTCTTTTCTTCCCCATCATAGTGGCCTGGCTTACATGGCACATTGAGGATTATTTAACTCACAATTTTCAGGGAGAACACTGCTAAATGTAAACCTCTGATGGAAGCTTGTGAGCATGATGGGTGAACCTGGACTGCTGAGTTGTTTAACAGTTAAATCCAGCAGTTAACCCATGGTTTACTGTTGAGTGGATTTGAAGATTTGTGCTGTGATCAGGAGGAGACAGAATGAAATGAAATGCAGGAGCTGTGTCACCTGAATGAATGTATGCATCAAGTGACAGATGTGTTTGAAGGGACCTGGCTTATGCACAATGACTTTCAATGCAATCAACCCTGTTAGGAATGAAATTAAATTCCATGCAGTGATGACCAACAGAGCCCCTTCCCGGCTGCTTCTCTTTGTCCCCGTATTTCATCCAAAATTTTAAATAGGGCTGCGCCCAGGTGGTCCCTCCACCTGACCTAGGCCGCTGAAATCGGCAGGACACGTCTCCCTGGTACAGGCCGGAGAAATACTCACCTAGGAGGAGCCACTATCCCGGATGAGCCCCCAATTGTTAGGGATGAAATTAAATCCCAAGCACTGATGATACAGGAGGCAAAGTAACAAGCAGTAATAGTTTATTATGTTCTTGCAAGAGTGGGCGCCCACTACACAGGTAGCACCCCATTTCCACAAAAGGCATTGCCTTTTATTCCCTTTTCCCAGCTCACAGACCCTGCCTCTTTTCTCCCACTGGCTGGGTTACTAAGAGCTCACAATCTTCTCTGTCTGCCTACAACATACTACTCCTTGATGTGTTCCCCCTCCAGGTCATACATCCCATGTTCATGCTAATAAGTCCATTACCTATGAGAGGTGTGTCAGTTATTATTCATGAACCTATTAAGCATGTGCACTACTTTCTAAGAGTTCATTAGGTCGTCTCGACCTTGTAGCCATTGCTTGATGACCACTTATTTCCCAAACTTGTAGGAGGATGAGATAGGACAGGGGTCGGCAACCTTAAACACTCAAAGAGCCATTTGGACCCATTTCCCACAGAAAAGAAAACACCGGAAGCCACAAAACCCTTTTGACATCTAAAATAAAGATAACATTGCATATATCATTTTTTACCTTTATGCTATGTATAAAAAAACTATAGTGTGTTGCATTTATGAAATCAACTGCTACAGAGAAAACAAATTTTTATTTCTGCATGCAACAAAAACATTTTGAACTCTGAAAAAAATGCTGGGTTGAAAGTTACTTTCAAATAAAATACTCAATGTCTATTTGAGTCCTCCTTGTATTTATGAAATAAAAAGCCGAACTTAAATATGATTTTTGCTCAGATCAACCTTCCGCATCAGTTCTGAAATGGCTTTTTCTCTCTCATCTCCATCCGGATATTTTTCAGCAAAGACTGTGTGTTTATTCTGGAAATGTCTTGCAACATTCAACTTTTTGTTGTTTGCCAATTTCTCACCACATATTAAGCATAATGGTAAACCAGTCTCGTCAGCAGTGAAAGCAAATGAATCTGCCCACGTACCATTAAATGTTCTGTTTTCTTCTGAAACTTTTCTTTTCTTGGATGTATGCATGGTTGGCCTACCAGGGGTCAAAAAGCTCAATAAAACACGTGCAGGCGGGTGTTGCACATTGGCGGTTGTGACGCATATTTTGAGCGACAGGGAGCCGCAGCAGAGGGATGAAAGAGCCACATGTGACTCTGGAGCCACAGGTTGCTGACCCCTGAGAACAGCGCTTCGTCCAAGCTCCAGTTGTAAGAGGCAATCAATTATCTAATCCCTTCCGCAAAAGGTGATGATTTTGCACTTGCCCCCAACCTCACCCCTCCCACGTTCTTCAGGACTTTGATGTAAGAAGCACTATTGTTTTCACCATACTATTAACTTACCCTTGTTTGTTTACACTGGTAACCAATTTGAACCTGCCTACTTTCTTCTATTTCCTTTTTACAACTCTTTGCATGGTTCTGTCCTCGGGCCCTTTGGCCTTATAAAGATTTCAATGCCCTTACCCCAGCTCTTTACTGTATATTGTTCCTTATTTTAATCTTTGTTGATCCTTGCTTCAGATATCACCTTTCTGCTTAGTAACAGTAATTTTCCTTCTCTCACAACCCCAGCAGCAGTTTGGTATAGAAAATACTTCTTTTATAACCGCCTTGTGGTCTTATTTTTATTTTTGTATTGGGCACCTTGGAACAGAAAGCAGGATAAAATGCTTGAAATAATTAAATAATTAGGGGTGGGTAGGACACATGTGAGTGCTAATGTGAGTGCTAACACTTCTAATTCAAGCAAGTGGACCAAGCTGTACGGGTTGGGAAGAGCAGGATTACTGGCCAGCAGGGCCCTTGGGAAAATTCCAAAATTGATTACTAACCAGGGGCTGTTTTAATTACTATGGCATATTCCTGGAATTCCACTTGAATCTTTGAAACCCATTATGATATTCTTTAATGATTATATATAGTGCTCAGGAATGGACAAAGTGCTTCACATACATCGTAGCAATTTACTGACAGTGGTCTCTGTTAGTCTAATTCAGCAATGACTACTAAGTGTCTTGTGGCTCTTTAAAGACCAACAAATGTATCCATGCACCTTATGAAATGGGCTATAGTCAACAAAAGGTGGCACCTTAAAGACTTGCAAATTTCTTCTAGCATAACAAGGCTCCTTATCAAATTCTAACTGTGCCAACAGTCTTGGATGGTATGTCAGTATTACCAACATCATACTGCAGATAACGGGTTGAGAGAATACTGACTTGATTGATCCTGTTTAATAGTCTTGATTAATAGCAAGGTCCTTCCCTTCCCACATGGCAACCCAGCCTGTGGCCTTATCTACATAAGCAGCACAATGAAATGACAGCATGGGCTGTGCCACTTAGGGATGCCAATTTTTGGCTTCTCCAGGTGAAGAAAAAAGAATTCAGGAGAAAGGTTCTAGTTCATCTAGATTTTGTTATGATCATTATTATTTACTTGCAGGGTATTTGCTGTTTTAACATGTGGAATATATAGAACTTCCACTTGCTCTGCAGCCTCAGGGCTGGGGGTGTGACAATTTTCACAGAAAACAGGTCATAATGAATTGAGCCTAATTGTTCAAACCTGAACTATATGCAATTCATTATGCCTGTGTTTTCTCACCTTGGGAATTATTCTCTCCAAGAACTGGTATGGCAATGTCTAAAGAACATTAAAAATTGTGCTAGCTGAAAAAAAAATTGGCCTGAGGCAAGTAGCACCAACCCCTGGGCAAGTTTCACTTGAGTGGACTCTGTATAGGAACTAAATCATATTAAAACTGCCTGTTACTCAGCTAATGTTTGCTCCAATGACAATAATTTCCTCTTTATTAAACAAAAAACTATCTGGGATCAGAAACATGATAACCGACATTCAAGGTTCCTGTGGAACTATGGACTTTTTGTTTGAACTCAGCCACACTAAGAAACCTCAGTGAGCAGTCCACAGGTTGCAACCCAGCAACAAACCATGGGTTGATTGTCTTCATGGGTTGTTTGTCCTTAACAAGGTATGGCTTATTAGCACAGCTGCCTAATCATTTGGGTAGAGCAATTTTGTCCACACAGCATCCCTCCCTCCCCCCACCCCACGCGCGCTCTCTCTCTCTGTGGGTGTGGGTGTGTGAGTGATTGAGTGTTACCAGGTTGCTCTCCTGAACCAGACTCTACCCTTCTTGCCTTAGGCTCCAAAAAACAACAACAACAAAAACAACAAAAAACAGGCAGTCCTTTACAATTGTTGGTGTGTCTTGATGACAGCCACAAGAATGAATAAATGGATTCGTGGGGATGACCTCCTTTGCCTTGAACCTTAGCAGTTTATTGAAAGATCATTCAGGTACTCTCTGCAGAGAACCCAAACTTACAACAGCTCTGCTTTGAGGCAAAACCAACTGCAAACTTCCAGAACATATACAGACTGTTTTATAGGTTCTGAGTCACACAGACACAGCAGCAGGGTAGGTGACGACAAAATAAGGGGAACACAGTCAAAAGAATGTGAGAGATCTTCAGAGGAGACTTAATACAATAGCACTGATTTCAGGAGATTGACATAACAATTTAGGAAGGCAGGGATTATTGTGAGTCTTAGTTTTGAGTGTGATCATGCGAATTAGGGTGATTGAAATGTTGCCAGAAAACTAACCTGGCAGACTTATCAGCCCTGCTGTTGTTGCCAAAAGAATAGGCAGGGGTTAACTTCCCTTGTGGGGGGGGGGGGGAGCTGAGAGTTCCAATCTCTTAAATTAACAGTGCTCAACAGAAGCCTGGCTTGGAATCCTGGTATTTTCTGGGAAAGAGCTGCAGGGATACTGCAAGTTTTATCTTATAATACAAAGACACATATAAGCAACCTTTTTCAACCAGCATTTATCTGAATTTCCCCAGTACAATGCAGGTCCTTATTGGCACTTCACAGTTAAGAGGACAACACAACTCTAAGCGCCTTCTAGCAAGCAGAAGATCAGCCCCTGGGAACTTCTCCCAGGCCCTTCCCTTTCAATCATAAGGTGGGTGCCATCCTCAGTGGGGCTCCTGTGGCTGGCAAGCCTCCTGGTGAAACCTGCACAAGTCCGCTAACTAAATAACTTGCCTCTCTTGTCACCTTGTCAGGGACCAGACAAGGCAGTGGCTCTCCTTCCTCCCCTGGGTCCTCCACCTCTTCCAAAACATGTCTGCCCTCAAAGTGAGCCTGGGAAACTGGGCAGCAACCCTGACAGAGCTTCAAAAGCTCATGCTCCCTTTGATCCTCCCTTTGCCTTCCTATAGCAGCTTCCTCTGACTAGTGAGTGTCCAGCCCACTTGCTATTTTGCCTTTGAAGAGCTGCTTTACAGCTTTAAATTGCTGAGCAAACCTACAACCATAGCTTGGCTGGGGAAAGAGGAGGGAGAAACATGAAAATGAGGCACTTGATTTGCAATTAACAGCCTTCTGGAAAAGTGAAGATATTCTGTTTTCGAGACATGTTGCCATCCTTGAGAGCAAGTTAAATCCCCTGAGCAGGAAAAAAAAGTGAATTGCTGTCTTGCTGTGGTGCACTTTGAGACTTGTGTTGCAACTCAATATATTCTGAAGCAGGGGAAAAGAAACCTTGACAGGTTTATGTCAAAATAAAATTACAGGGGGCTGCAGCCTGCATGCAGTAATTTTCTTCTTTTCCACATCACTAGTTTTAAAAATGTTCAGTCTCTCTTGCTGAGAGCCTGCTGCTAGCATAATTCAAAATGCAAATGTCTGAGGCAGGCAGGAGGGCTTTGTAAGACAAGTCACATTTAAACAAAACTCTTGTAAGTTGAAAGGAGGAGCCCTCGCATTTGATCAAACAGTGGCAAGCGGTTTCCTCTGCCACATGGTGGGAGTGTTGCCTAGAGGTTGGGCAACCACAATTAATCTCTATCTCCATATTCTCAACTTTAAAATAGCTAAGGAAACAAGACCCACACAGCCTTGGATAGGAAATGGTAGAGCACTTCAGAATTAGGCTGAGAGCAGTGGTGTGCTTTTTCATGACTTTGAACCTTCAGAGGGACTAGTTTGAATTGAAACTGTGATGTCAAAAAAACAACCAGGTTTGATGTGATCAATGGAAACTGCAGAGGTAGCAAAACAATTTTACTAGGACTAGCTAAAAGAATGCAAAGTAGTGAGCAAACTTTTAAGATGACGTCTTCTTAAGGCTGACAGTAAGCAAGAAAAAGGACTATGTATAGAAAAAAGAAGAGACATTTTGGGCTGGCTTTGATTATTATTTTATTTCTAAACTGATCAATAGCCAAAGGTATCTGGGCAGTTTACAGAAGTACATAAAATACAGTAGAAATTTCATATAAACATCCAGATGACATCCTGTGAGATATAAAAAAATATATCCTATAGAATCCAAGCAGTGATGATACGGGAGGCAAAGTAACAAACAGAGTTTAATTTGTTCTTGCAAGAATGGGCGCCCACCTCACAGGTAGTGCGCTGTTCACACACACAACATTCACCTTTATCCCTTTCCCCAGCTCACAGGCCCTTCCTCTTTTCCCCCATTGGCTGGGCTACTCAGAGGGCACAATCTTCTCCGTTCGCCTACAACATACTACCCCTTAATATGACCCCCCCTTGCACATACAACCCATGTTCATGCTAATGAGCCTATTACCTATGAGAGGTGTGTCAGTTACTATTCATAAACCTATTAAGCTTGTGCAGTTTCTTCTAAAAGTTCAGCAGGACAGCTTGGCCTTGAGGATTCTTCTTGACGCCAAAATGTTTCTTAAATCTTGTGGGGAGGATGAGATAATGAGAACAGGCCTTTCTCCAGGCTCATTATTGCCAGTTGTAATCAATTGCCTGCTCTCTTCCACTGAAGGTGACAGTTTTACCACTGTCCCCCAAGTTTACCCCTTCTGATATTTTTCGGGACTTTTGATGTAAGAAACATTATTACTCTTAGAACAACCATTTACATGTTTTGATTCTCAGGCTTTTTGGCCTTAAGAGACTTCAATGACCCTATCCTATTCCTGTTTTCACCCTTAACACTTAGTAACAGTAACATTTCATTTCTCACAATCCTAAAGATTACACTACAAAATTTAAAAGGCACACTTTAAAAGCTACAGTAGTTAACACAAATTAAACCACCAAACTTGTTAGATAGCTGACATCATGCCCCAATAAACTATTTAAAGCCAGTTAAACACTCTGTCATAGAGGACAGGCTTAAATCGGCACTGAAAAGGTAGTAGAGTTGGCACTAGGAGGGACTCAGAGGGGAGCTTGTTCCATAATTGGCAGGCCACTACTGAGAAGTCCCTCTTCCTGGTTGCTACCAACTGAACCTCCCTCAGGGGTAGAAATCAGAGGCAGGCCCCAGGCCTTGTGGTATCTTGGTAGACTGGGAGAGGCATTCTGTCAACTATTGTGGCCCCAGGCTATGTAGGTTAGATCCAGCACCTTGAATTGTGCTTAGAAGCATATGGGAAGCCAATGCAAGTGAGCAAGAATTGGTGCTGTGTGTTCAGAACTTCTAGTCCCAGTTATTTGTTTCCCTGCCATGCTTTGCACAAGCTGCAGCTTCCAAACAGTCTTCAAGGGAAGCTCCATGTAGTGTGCCTTGCAGTAATCTAGTTTTGAGATTACAAGAGTGTAGATTACTGAATCTAAGCTATCCTTGTCCACATAGAGATGTAGGTGAGCTACTGGCTGAAGCTGGTAGAAGGAACTCTAGCATGGAGGCCAGCTGAGCCTCAAGTGACAAAGACAAGGCAGGCAAGACCCCCAAGCTATGAACCTGTTCCTGCAGGGAAAGTGCAACTCCATTCAGAGCAGGTTGAACACCCTCTGTCCAATTAGTAGAACCACCCACCAACAGCATCTCAGTCTTATCTGGATTGAGCTTCAGCCTGTGGTTGCATTAACCTATCCAGGCACTTTGTCAATTTCTTGGAGCCATCACCTAGAACTCATCCAAGAAAGCTTTCCCAGGATGTGCTCCAGGAGCCTTACCTAATTAAACAGTCATAATGTTGGGGCCTGAGTCCCTGTGGATCCCCAGAATTTTTATCTGGGAAGTACCTAGCAAATATATTGCTGTGGGACCCAGATGACTCTAAGATGTTCTTGTAGTTAATATGTAATAGGCCATGGATGACCCTAAAGAGCTCTGCTGGGGAGCAAAGAGGAAATTGAATAAAGCAAGATTATCACTTCCTTGCTGTTCTCAGGGGCTCCAGTTATGACTATAGGAAGGTAAGGGAACTCAACTGCACCCACAAAGAATTTTCCTCTACCTGCACTTAAGCTGTCTCATTTTGTTCATTGCTCTCCACTCTCGGTTGCAACTGCAGAGCTGTATGAGCTCCACTACAGAAAAGGAGCTTTGAAAGTGCAGGCCACTGGTATTTTTTCATTAGTCTTAGAAGAGGTAACAGCGGAGGCAGTATTCTGACTGAAGCAGACTATGGGGAAAGGACCTCTGGTCCAATGAGGTTCTCCTTCCAGCTCCCCGAGTCTTCTTGGATTCTTTTGGGGGTAAGGCTTCACACTGAAGCTTCACCCCCAGAGGAATTTCCCTTGGATGCCATCCATCTTCCCAATGGGAAATTAAACCCAGATTGTGTTCTGGAAAAGAGTGTGATTAATATGAAAAATTGTTTTCGACTTTGCAACATTTTACCAAATTCTCATAAATGAATTATTCAAAGTGTCTTTCTGCTTAATGCATTGCTGCCAATATATGGAAATTCTTAAATAGATGTGTTTTTAAAGGCATTGGTGGCTTAAGGAGCTTCTCTCTGAGCTACTTTTCTTTGAAGGTTTTATAGAGACCAGCTACTGGGGTGAATAGCACACTCATTACTATGTCCTGCTTTGTGGTGAAGCCTGAATAGCACACTCATTGCTATTTGTAGTGTTTGTAACCTCAGTGTTTGTAACCACCACCGCTCAGAGGCTTACGAACATCCAGTGCAGAGCAGGAGCAGCAACAAAGATGATCTCTACATTCCAGTACCTGCCACTGTTTTTCACCTGGATGGCTATTCTCGGGTTTGGGAGGCAGGAAGGAGGCCGGAGCATCATCAGGGTTGTGTTCTGGTGGCCTTAGTCTGCTCATCTCCTTGTTTCCTTTACCCCCTCCCCGAAGGTAGCTTCTCCGCCTCAGCCAGCCAGCATGGTTCTTTCCATGCAGTCTCTATGCATTCCAGCAAAATTGGAGCACAGATTTCTAGCTCAGAGGCTAATGTCAAATCTGAGAACCCAAATTATCCTGAAGTCCTACAGTTGATGTCTAGAGCCCACTAGTGAGGGTCCAGATGGCCTTGGTCATTGACACTCTGCCTAATCTCTCACAAAATTATTCCAAGGATAAAAATAGGGTGTGGGATGTTTGCAGTCCTGAGCTCCCTGGAAGTATGATACTTTTATTAAAGTATCATAAAAACTGCAGGCAGAAAACATTTCTTTTACAGCAAACATTTTATTTCACAAGATGAGTTTGTGATATTAAAATATACAAGGGGTTTAAGTTGCTTAAAAGGTTAAAAACATGTGTCTTGATTTCTTCTTGTGTTGAGTCTTCAGAGATCCTGCAACAACATTTAGAGTTGAGTATTAGTTTTCCTAGCCTACCAGGCTGATGGATAATTATTGCCAAACCGTCTTGCAGCAGTGCGGTGCTGATGAGGTTGGGGTGAAATCCTGAAGGGTCAAATAAGACCAAGTATGTCTGATCTGTGCTCAAAGGAAAGCAGTTCAGCAGATTTGAGAGAATATATTGCTATAAGTCTGTTTGGGTGAAAGATCCTGCATTGGGGTGGGCCTATCAGCTGGCAGCTCAGAGACAGTCTGCCCCAAGAATAGCATCCATTCATAAAAGACCCATTAATGGGCACCTGTGACCCCAGAGTCCTTGCCCAGTTCAAGATATGGCCCTTATTGCTCCCAGAGCACTAGATTGAAAGGCTATTGTAGAAGTTGCAGAGAAAACACTTTTAAAGCCCGTGTTTTGTTCCTACCTTCCATCCCCGACAAACACACCATGAAGCAAGCATTCACAGCCACCTGTTTTATAATAATTCCCATACAGGTGGTCAAACAGGACACACACACGCACACAGAGCTCAACCTTTTGCAGCATGTAATATAAGGAGACACTGCACCTTGTTTGGGAAAAATTGAGTTTATGTTTGACAAGCTGCTCTCTAGAACAGGGGTTCTCAAACTTTTTAAACAGGGGGCCAGTTCACTGTCCCTCAGACTGTTGAGGGGGGTGGATAATAGTTTGGAAAAAATATGAACTAATTCCTATGCACACTGTAAATTAAAGAAAATAATTAAAAATAAGAAATTTAAAAATAATTAAAAATTTAAAAATAATTAAAATTTTAAAAAATATTTGCTCCACTCCATTGGGCTGCAGCAGAAGCCCAAGAGGAGGTGGGGAAGAGCATGTCCATATTCAAGGGACATAACTTAAAAACATATCTGAATCTATACGAAGCCCTGTTTCTCTAGTAAATAATAAAAAGTGTCCCAGGTTTGATAGAAATCAGTATCTTCTTTCTCCTTCAATGACAAAGTCAATCTGTCCATTTCTGCAAAGTCCAAGATCTTTTTTAGGATCAGTTCATCAGTGGGTGGTTCTTCACTTTTCCAGTGTTGAGCAAATGCAATCCTTGCCACCGTAATTACATGTAAAATCAAGTACATTTCTTGTTTACTAATATCAACAGCTATAATGCCTAATAAGAAAACTGCAGGTTTAAAAGCTAAGGATTTTTGTAACATTTCCTCAAGCCATTTATGTATTTCAATCCAATACTTTTTCGCTTTATCACAAGTCCACCACATATGATAGAAGATACCCAGTTTATGGTTACATTTCCAACATCCATTTGACATATTTGGAAACATCTTGGCTAGTCTATTTGGCAGCAAATACAATCTATAAAACTTTTTATACAAGTTTTCTTTATATGAACTTGCTAATGTTACCTTAATATTTCTCTCCCACAGCTTTTGCCATTTTTCTAATTTATATCCAAAGTTTTGTTTCCATGGTATTATAGTTTCCTTAACCTGTTCATCTTCCATTCTCCTATCTAGTAAGAAATTATATAGTCTTTTAATCATTTTCTCATCTGATTTAAGCATCACCTGAACAAATTCTGTTAAATCTTTATAAAAGCCCCACATTCTATAGTCTTTAGCATATCTCGATTGTATTTGCACCTTATGCCACCAAGAAATATTAGATCCTTGTTCTTGTATTTCTTGATTCAATTTCAATCCTCCATCATTATCCAAAATGTCGTCATATCTTACGATCGCTTCAAAGTTCAATGCATTTGGATATACAAGAGCTTCCATAGGTGAAAGCCATCTTGGTAATTTATTATACAATTTTGTCTTTAACTTTTCCCACACCGACATTAATGATTTCCTAATATAATGACTTAAAAAAGAACCATGTACCTTACCCTTTTCATACCACATATAAGCATGCCAATCCATTTGCAAATCATGCCATTCGAGATACAAAATTCTGTTATTTCTTAAGGTTATCCATTCTTTTAGCCACATTAAAACAGAAACTTGGTAATACAGCATCCAATCAGGGAGACCAAAGCCCCTGAAGTATTTTTAGTTTAATCCTTGGTTTCTTCTTTCTCCATATAAATCTCGAGATTTGAAAATTTAAATCATCAAAAAAATTTCTATCAATTTTTACGGGAATCATTTGGAATAGAAACAAAAGCTTTGGTAATATATTCATTTTAGCTAGTGCTATTCTTCCCAGCAAGGATAATTGCAAATTAGCCGATTTTTCCAAATCACTCTTAATTTCCTTAAATAGTTTATCGTAATTGTCTTCTTTCAGAGTGGTACACTTCACTGTAAGATAAATTCCCAAACATTTAGCCTTTTTAACAATCTGAAAATCTGCTTGTTCCACCAGAGTTTTTCTGTGCTCCTGTGTGAGATTTGTTTACTAACAATTTCATCTTTTCTTTGTTTATTTTCATCCCAGTAACTTTGCCATACTCTTCAATCCTTTGTAGGAGTTTAGGCGTTGTTACTAAGGGTTCCTCAGTTATGAAAACTAGGTCATCTGCAAATACGTGCAATTTATAGCTTTCATCTCTAATTCTAGTACCTTTAATGTCCATATCATCCCTGATATTTCTGTTTAACACTTCTAGGATCAATATAAACAACAGTGGTGATAACAGGCATCCTTGTCTTGTACCCTTTTGTGTATCTATAATATTTGTAAATTCTCCATTGATTATAATCCTAGCAGACTGCTTTTGATAGATGCTTAATATCGCATTAATGAACTTTTCACCAAACTCCATTTGAACTAGTTGTTGCTTCATAAATTGCCAATTAACATTGCCGAAAGCCTTCTATGCATCCATGAATAACAGTGCCATTGGTTTTTCCGTATGTATCTCATAATACTCTAAGATGTCCAGGATAGTTCTCATATTATTCCTTATTTGTCTTTTAGGTAAAAAACCATTTTGATCTGAGTGAATAAAGTCTGTTAAGTACTTCTTCAATCTTTCTGCCATTATGGAGGCAAAAAATTTGTAATCTACATTTAATAGTGATATAGGTCTATAGTTTTGAATCTGCGTCAAGTCCATGTCTTCTTTCGGTATTAATGTAATATTTGCCTCCGTCCAAATATTTGGTATTTTAGCATTTAACAATGTTGCATTACATATATCCTTAAGAAGAGTAGCGAAAATTCCTTCAAAGGATTTATAACACTCTGCTGGTAGCCCATCCGGGCCAGGAGTTTTGTCATTCTTTTGTCTCTTAATTGCCTCTATTACTTCTGTGATTGTTACTTCTTGATTCAATACTTTTTGGTATTTCTCTAGTAACTTTGGCAGGTCTTTCTTTCGGATATATTCATTTACTTTCTCAGTTGAAATCTCATCATTCTGGTGTAGCTTTGCAAGAAATCTTCCGCTATTTTCTTGATATGTATACTTTGTACTTGCAGTCGTCCTTCTCCATCCTTCAATTTACTTATTAGTCTCTTCTCTCTTTCCTTCTTTACTTTATAAGCTAACCATCTCCCTGGTTTATTAGCTTTTTCAAAGAAGTTCTGTTTGGTCAATTTCATTTGCTTAGTGAGTTCGTTTGTATCCAGGAGGTTCAGTTTATGTTTTAGAATATTCATTTGTACCTTAAAGTCTTTTTTGGATGGATCTTCCTGTAGTTCTTGTTCACATTTCATCAATTCCTCTACTATTTTAGCTCGTTCCTGCTTTCTCCTTTTATTTATTTTTGCTGAGTATGTTATTATCAGCCCCCTGACATAGGCTTTGGCTGTATCCCAGACTTTTTGCAAAGAGGTTTCTTCAGTTTTATTTATTTGAAAGAATATTTGCATTTCCTTATTTATCTCTTCTGTGATTTTTTTATCCTTTAATAAGGCTTTGTTTAACCTTTGTTTTTACTGTCCCTTTCAATGACATAGTTACAGGGTTATGATCTGCCCAGACATTTGCCTCTATTTCAGCTTCTAGCAGGTCTGGCACTAAGTCTGGGGTTATCCAAACCATATCAATTCTAGACCACGACCTATGCCTATTCGAATAGAAAGTATATTTAGCAGAGGTTGGGTTTTTATGTCTCCAGACATCTATCAGTCTAAATTCTTCAATCATATTAGAACAAGACTTTGGAAGTATCCTCCTGCCTTTTCTGTCCTTAATCTCACTCTTATGATCCATTTTCTTGTCCACAATTGCATTAAAGTCTCCCATTACACACACGGTGTGGTAGTCCAATTGTGAGATTAAAGCATGTAGTTTTTGGTAAAACATTTCCTTTGGGGCATAAATTGCCACTAAAAGCACCTTTTTAAGTTTCATTGTGATTTCAACCATCAGAATCCTACCATCCTCATCTGCTAATATAAATTTAGGGTCTAATTTTTCCTTGATGTATAATGCTAAACCTCTTTTCTTTTGAGAAGTGGAAGATATAAATAGCTTTCCAAGCTTTAAACATTCCAAAAGCTTACTATGTTGTTTCTTAATATGTGTTTCAGGATAAATACTGTTAATGCCACTCTTAGGATTTGAAGCAAGTCAGCCCAGAACAATTCCCACAATACACAATGGCTGTATTTGGATGCAGAGCTAATGACTACCATATTTTAAGTACAACCTTGCCAAAACTGGTACTGTCCAGATGAGCTGGACTACAACTTCCACTGGCCATGCTGGTTGGGCATAATGGAAATTATAGTCCTCGCCACTGCCCTGGTTCCGAGGGAGCGGGAGGCCAGAGAGGCGAGCGCGGGGCAGCTCCCCCAGCCAGGAGAGGGCTGTGAGGAGGGAGGTAAGGGCTTCTTTCCAAGGCAAGGGGAGGCAAGGGACAGGGCTGCAGCTGGCCGAGTGGGGCGTCTCCTGCCTATCCCCAACATGGGGGGAAGAAAGGCAGCCGCTTGATGATGGCGGCTTGCCCATAGAAGGCCGCGGCTCCCATGCCTCCACCACAGCCTTCTCTGGGCAAGCCAATGCCGTCGAGTTAAAAGTTATAGTTAAAAATAGATTTAAAAAGTTATATTTTTCTTACCTTCTATCTTTTTTTAGTGTCTTTGTCTCTCTCTCTCTTCCGCCCTCCTGTTCTGTATTCCCACTCTGTTTTCCCGCTCTGTATTCAGAGCCAATGCATATGTGCAATGGGGGGGGGGGGGGGGGGGAAGAGCCAGCGCACATGCAATTGAAGGGGGCTGTTACAATTTGGCATGTGCGCCAGCTCTCTGCTAGCCTCCAAAACTGAAATGCGCTGGCTCACAGCTTTTGTTTTCTCTGAACGAGTCCAAAAGCTCTGAGGCAGGCTGGGTAAATGACCATGGTGGGCCATATCTGGCCCGCGGGCTGTAGTTTGAGGACCCCTGCTCTAGAAGATAACCCTGCATTCCAGGTGAGTGGTCCATGGAAGCAGCCTAGCCATTGCTTTCTCTGAGGGGAGGAGAAGGAAGTTTAAAATTCCAGAATTTTGTATCTTCAAAGTTTCATGTACCTCCTACTGTACATATTCAATGCTTCTACAGTGAATCCCTTTCATACCTTTGAGAGAGGGAGACCTGGATTTTAGTTCTTCTGACCAAGGATGCTGTATTCAAGGAAAATAAAATAAGCATGTTATCGATTAGAAACAATGCTTACACTCAACTGTTGCGGTCTCCAGAGAGGTAGTCTCCTTTACTAAGTCTTAAGAAAAAGCAAGTGGGTCTAACCTGCAGAGGCCCTGCTCCGGGAACCCTCCTTGAAGGAGGTTAGGAGAGTGAACACCTGGAAGAGGGCCTTCTCTGTGGTGGCGCCCCAGCTATGGAATGCACTCCCTAGAGAGGTTCACCTGGCACCAACTTTATATGCTTTTTGGCACCATGTTAAAACCTTTTTATTTACCCAATATTTTAAAGTTTAAACATTTTAATCAGGTTTTATTAACATCCTCAGTCATATTTTATCTTGTTATTAATTGCTGTATTTATTGTTTATTTGTTACACTGTAAGCCATCCAGAGACAACTGGTATAGGATGGGATAAAAATATCCTAAATAAATAAATAAATAACCCAAGCTCTGAAAGCAGTTCTTCAAAGAATTGATACATTATCTGCTCTGGAGATTCATGGTTCTAGGTCCCTCCTGCTAGCCGACACTAGCATTTCAAGTTGTAAAAAGAAAAACATCACAAATTCAAGCTGGGGAAAATGGGTCAACATGGAATACTGGAATGCAGCAAATTGATCACCTGGCTGCTCTCTGAACAAAAGGTGGCAACTCTAGAGAAAAAAGGGTAGTGTGGAAGTACTCCCTGGCTTCAGAACTAGATACTGGGGAGGTTTGTATAAGACAAACCATGGTGGTTTCTTGCACAGGATGTTCTGTTGTGTTATCTAAATCTTGTCATGGTATTTCAGCATGGTATGTTTGGTTTTTAGAAACCATGGTAGGAGACTGGCTGCATTCACACACGCAACTCAGCATGGTTACCATGGTTCATGGTTTTTGCCATTATCTTCCCAAAAGACAATCAAGTGATGTTAATATTATTGTGGTTTCTAGTCTCCCACTAGGACTAGACCACTTTTGGCACTTTTCTTCCACTTTTGGCACAAAGCCCATCAGCCAGTGTGCTGGAAAAAAATCCCAAGGAGCCTTGCTTCTTGCCCGTATCACCTGCCTCTTCCTCTTTGGTCCTCCCATAGAGGCTGGATGGCTGGAGTGGCTTCCACAGTTCTACAGACCATGGCAACCATTCTCCTGGGTTCAGACAACATGACAAGCTATGGTGGCACAGAGAAATCATAGAACAAACTGTTGCTTGTTTATCTTATCACCAAATTTAGCATGGAGAAATATCATGACTGAGTTCAACCACCATGACAGACCAAACATGGTAAAAACCCACCATGGCTTGTTGTGTTGTACAACCCCAACCTATCTGTTCTATGGTTGCTAAGGTCATCTGAACCCAGCATTGTGATTTCCACAGTTGTGGAACATAGCTACCATGAAGTCCCCTGGAAAGAGTGGCAGTTCTTCCAGGAGTTACTGCAGCTTTCTAGCATGGGACTGAATTTCCAGTGTGGTGGCTGATGAGATATTTGTCAACAGCAGAAAGACTAAGCAAGGAGGGTGAAAACAAAGCATAAAAGCTATTTTAATTGTCAGGCACATCCAGGCAACCCCCCACCCCACCACCACCACACACGCACCCCACGGAAACTATGAAGTTGCTTGTTGCAAGGTGTGAACCCCACCATTTTGAGAAGATAACCACTGATGTGAATCTCTGTGGTCAAATAGTGCATTCCCTATGTTAGGAACTTTGTGTTCTATAGCAGCTGACATTGAGTTACATGGGTGAGTTCTTAGTACTTCCCTTGGCCTCAAACACTGCCTTTTGTAGA
Source organism: Varanus komodoensis (assembly GCF_004798865.1). NCBI lineage: Eukaryota > Metazoa > Chordata > Lepidosauria > Squamata > Varanidae > Varanus > Varanus komodoensis. Next base: position 8,544,413 of record NW_025335954.1, read on the forward strand.
TATGGTAGATATAAAGTCATTCACTAAATCTATTTTTTAAATGAAAGTCCACTCAAGTGTGGACTCACCCCATCCCCCCAAAATGCCATTTGTTAACTGGGTTGGGGCTACAATAACATTTTAAGTGATTGCAAAAGAAGTAGACTTACCTGCCGCCAAAAACAAAAGGAGGAGCAGGAAACTCATCAGCATCTGAGAACAAATACCAAAAATTATTATCTTGGCATAATCATATATAGAAGTCTATTTTCAGGCCCTCATCATTAGATGGAAAGGCATGATATCTGAAATGCTGGCAAAGTGCAATTAACCGTCCCTGTGTTCACTCACATTGGTTAGGATTGCTTCGACTTCAGTTTGGCTTTGTGGACAGTTTCACTAGTTCAAGTGACAGTGCAGGACAGTTTTTCTAATGTTCCCTAGAATGTTTCTAAAAGAGAGACATTCCCTTCATGCTCCCTGCAAAAAATCTAGCTAGTGACTTTTGGAAGCAAAATACCAGACCCTTGATCCAATTCAGTAGCACAGTTCATATACATTATAATTCTGCTGAAGAGGTCCAGTTTATTACAACACTGCTGACTTTGTGCCTCTGAGTTGGAGGTAGATAAACCTTCTGAAGAGGGGAGTGTTCTAGATCAAGGGTGGAGTAACTTGTGGTCCTCTAGAAGTTATTGAAATTATAGAATATAATTGGAAGGGTTGGAAGGGGCCAGAAGGCCATCAGGTCCAGCCCCTGCTCAGTGCAGGACTCCATGTTAAACCATCCTGCTCAGATGGCTGTCTAGTTGCATCTTGAATGCCTCTAGTGTCCCTTGGTCATTGGTTCCGTTGTTGTACTGCTCCAACAGTCATGAAAATTTTCCTGATATCTAGCCAGAATCTGGCTTCCTGCAACTTGAGCCATTTATTCCATGTCCTGCACTCTGGGATGATCGAGGAGAGATCCTTGTCCTCCTCCTTTGTGACAGCCTTTCAAGTATTTGTAGAGTGCTATTATATTTTCCCTCAGTCTTCTCGAGGCTAAACATGCTCAGTTATTTCAATCTCTCCTCATAGGCTTTTGTTTCTAGTCCCTGGATCATCCATTTTGCCCTCCTTTGAATCCTTCACAGCTTGTCTGCATCTTTCTTAAACTGTGGTGCTCAGAACACAGTACTCCAGATGAGGCCTAACAAGAAGTGATATGTCTATTAATGCAGCTTAAAACAGAATTTGCCCTTTTTGCAGCCACATCACATTGTTGATTCCTATTCAGCTTGTGATTTACAACAATTCCAAGATCCTTCTCAATTGCATTAATGTTGAGTCAAGTATACTCCATCTTCTAACAATGCATTTGGTTTCTTTTTCCTAGGTGCAGAACACAGAAACAGAGCGAGTCAGAAGGAGTCTCCCGGCCCATCTAGTCTGGCCTCCAGCACCAGCCAGCTCTGCTTACGACATGCCCAAGTGGATGTCGGCACTTCTCCCTACTGAATTTCATTGTTGTTTTCAGCCCAGCATTCCAAGCTATCAATATTCAAGCTACCTTGAATATTCTGTCTTCCACAGTTTTGTGTCATCTGCAGATCTGATCATTGTTCCCTGCACTTCACCATCCAAATCATTAATAAAAATGTTAAAGAGCACTTAGCCCAGGACTGAATCCTGCTGTACCACACTTGTTACCTCTCCCTAGTTTAAGATGATGCCACTGATGAGCACTCTTTTCATCTGATTCTGTAGCTGACCAGATCATTGTTCCATCCAGCCCACTTTTTGCTAGTTTGCTAGTCAGGATATCATGGAGCACTTTGTCAAAAGCTTTGCTAAAGTCAAAATAGATTATGCTCACAGCATTCCCACAGTCCATCAGGGAGGTTACCCAGTCAAAAAAATGGAATCAGATTAGTCTGCAGGATTTTTTCTTGAGAAATCCATATTGGTTTCTAACAATCACTGCAATGTTTCCAAGATGTTTGCAGACTGACTGCTGTAAACTGCATCCATTTTCCCAGGGATTGATGTCAGACTGACTGGGCTGTAGTTTCCAGGTACTTCTTTTTCCCTTTCTTGAAGATAGGGACAACATTTGCCCTTTTTCAGTCATCTGACACTTCCCTGTCCTCCATGATTTCTCAAAGATAATATACAGTGGTTCTGAGAGTTCTCATGCCAGTTCCTTTATGACTCTAGGATGGAGTTTGTCCGGTCCAGGAGATATGCACTCATTCAACCCAATTAGATCATCCTTGACCATTTGTCTGTCAATCTTGAGCTGCCATCCTGCTCCTAGATGCCTTAGATGTTCCCACGGGAGGTGGCAGTTATCTACCACAAAGGGCACCAAAGGGGGTCTAGAGTAGAAGAGAGTGGGCCTGGCATCCAAAGCAGCAGCCTCCCAGTGCTCTACACATGGACCATTGTGCCCATTGTTGAGTTAACTAACCTAGGAGAACCCATCTACACAGACAAAGAAGAGCAAGAAGCAAAAGAGCTTAAGTATACCAAGAGCATGGATGGTGGATTCTTCTGGGAAGGGGGCTGTATGCCCCAAAAGCTGCAGCCCTGGGAGCAGGCCAAGGAATGGTATCATAGTATCCATCAAAGAGGAGCTGCTATGGGAGGTGCTCTTTTGAGATGGCTAATATGCCCTGGACTGTATCAGATCTGGAAGCAAGTGGCATTAGTCTGCTTGATGTGTCTAAGAAAACCCTAAAAGAGAAAGGGGAGGTTCCAGCTGGGGTGCAGCCAAGGGAGCCCATGTTCTTATCTTCATGGCAGTTGACTTGGCAGTTGAACTACCCAGAGTTAAGTGAAATGGCCAGATGCTCTGCTGGGATTCTGAGTCAGCCCTCAGAAATTATCTAACTTGTCCCCTTTTGAAATAACCCATGGGTGGCCAAATCCAAGCTGGCAAAAGGGTTGTCCAGATACTACCCTCTGATGTAACGACTGTGGGAAAAAATATGCTAAGCGAACATATGATTCCTTTGCACTATCCACAGGTATGTGGGAGCTTGACAGCCAGCAAGACTTGACGTTCCAGTGCATCATATCCAACCAGGGGACGAAGTGCTGGTCCAGAAGTGGTTGAAGGAACTGCTATGGGAGAAGAGGACTGGACCGTTCCAGGTGCTATTTACTGCCCACACTGCTGTCGAGGTTGCCACATTCCCTGCATGGGTGCACCATACCAGGGTAAAGAAAGTTCAAGTGTCAGAAGAGGACTCTGCAGCAGGCCCTACCTGCCAAAAGCAGATGTGGGGGTGTGAACCTATGGAAGACCTGAGGTTCCTGTTCAAGAGAAAGCACTGTTAAACATATGAGTTCTGTACTTGTGGGTGCAGTAGTTGAGGGAACATTTTAGCAGCTACTAGCTTGTCCTTGTTGCACATGTAGGTCATGTTGACCTCAGGCAGGACAACCACTACAGCACTGACATTGCAGGGCACCACCACTGGGGAGTCTTCTTGGTCCATTCTTTCTGCTACCATTTTGATTCTACCTTGTTGAGCCTGCTGTAACAACCAGTGCTTTTTCCTGGCTTCGCTAAAGATTAACAACACAGCCTTACCGGAAAACGGGACTGTGTTACAAGGAAGAAAACAAAGGTGTGGGGGAACTAAGGGGAGAAAAAAACCCAGAAAATCAGAGGTGAGTTAGGGACCTATCCCTGGGAATTTGGCTGCTTGTATCCCAGAGTCCATCAATCAGCTGGGGCAGCTTCCTCCAATATGCTCAGCTAGGAGCAGTGCTTTTTTTTTAAGAAAAAAGGTGCCGGAACTCATGAAATTATTTACCTTTTGCACGTAGTCAATCACTGTACACACACCCACACACGTCAGTTGTGTAACGAAACATAACGGTCGCTGCCCGCAGTAAGCACTCAGCGTGCGACCACACCACCAATCACAAGCCGAGCAGCGCCACAAGCCGAGCAGCACCATCACAACCAAAGTGGACAAAGTACGCATGCATCGGATTCGACACACAAGCAGCCCGCTGCACCGTTTTAATGATTTTGCCGCCGACCTGCTACGGTCAACAGGGCGATTCAAATCCATGTGGACCAAACATCAAATTTTCAAAAGTTACTTTTAAAACTTGGAAAATCTGTCAAAAAAAGGTGCTGGAACTCTGTTCCAGTGTGTTCTACGACAAAAAAAGCACTGGCTAGGAGTAAGGAACCAGAAAACAGCTCCTGTCAACCCTAGCCAACACAGCCAGTAGTGAGGAGTCATGGGGTGTTGCAGTCACACAGCATCGGGAGGGCCATGCATTGCTCACTTCTGTTTTAGACACGGGTTTGTTGCAATAAGCCAAAAACATTTAAATTCACTTATAATAGACCGGATCACCTTTAATGGCAGCCTATGGGCTAAAGAACCCATGGGCTGTTGAGCCCAAACAGGAGAAAGCATGAGCCTCTTCTGTTTCTCTAATAAACCTAGAATACTTGGTTGTTCAGGGGCTAAACTACCCAGCATTTTATCCCTGATTTGTTATGGGTTATTGAGCCCCTAAGTAACCAAGTGCTCCAGGTTTTCATGTGACTGTCAGCATTTTTTGAGTGAGCTGATCATAGGTTTTAGGTGAGAGAGAAAGTGATGAGATGGGAAAGTAGTTTTTCTTTCTCTCATCTCCAACAGCCCCTGGGTTAACAACCCTAACAAAATGGTTTTGTTACCAGATTAGTGTGTTGGAACACATACAAGGTACAGTATTTTGGAGGTTAAAACTCACCAGCTTCCCAGTTTTCCTCTGGATGGGGACACTGGCAGGCTGTCACCTCTTTCATTCCATTATTTTGATTGCTATTCGCTGCAAGCAGAAGCAAACACTTCAAGGAAAAAAATAGGCTCTTTGCTTGTGGAGGTTAATTAGACATGATGTTCCAAATTTGTGATGTCATACACAGATGTGTTATACATTGAGCTACTTTTATACCAAGAATGTTGCATTAACAGCTATCAGTCCCACAATTTACAGGTAGCATTATTTATGGGGTCAGTCAAGACACCACTGTGTTTAATGAGAAGGATCTCTTGGGATTTAACATAGCTTCCCAGCATTCACATAAGGGTCTTTTGTTTTTAAGTGCATGTGATACAGGTATTAGAACTGTAAAGCACTTGTAATTTACAGTTTCCATGCATGTGATATCTAGAAATCTCATTCCCCCTCTCTAGGCCACACACACAAAGTAGCATGGGAGAAAATTGTGTTGGGGCTGAAGCAGGGTTAACCCTCCCTATCCTCATTTACCACAGTTTAGATCATTGCCCTGGAGCAATTGTTAGTGAAGCAGGTTAGGAGCACAGCAGGGGAGGAGGAGAGTCAGCACCTTTAACAGGGCCTCAGTCCTAAGTGAGTTTGCACTCACTCCGCTCATATTTTTAACTACGGGGGCAGGGGGAAGGGGTGTTGGAAGATTAATCATGTCTGGCTTCATTCTTGTCTTAGATGATTCATCATTGGGTGTGCTCAGCCTTCTTTCCAAGGACAGCCATGAACACCCGGGAGATCTGGTTTATGTACTTACCTCACAAGTTAAGAAATACCCTTTTCATGCCCAAATGAGCAAAAGCTGTGCTCTACTATGGTTGCTGATAGCCTGACAATGTATGAACAACTTCAGACTTAAGGTGTCTTGCTCCTCACGTCCATCTTAGAAAAGGCTTTCCTGCCCTTTTCTTGTATTGTTTTGTCTCAATCCTTTAGGTTATTCTCACTTGCCTCTAGCAAACTGCCTATGTGATCCTTCACACCTCTTCCAAACTGTGTATGTAACCGATAGGCTCCACCTTTGTAGTCCCTTTAGGGACTGCCTACATGCCACATGTATTTCCTGTATGTCTGAATGGTCTTTGGATGGCACACCCCCACTGTACCTGCTCTCTCTGGTTTATTCTGTCACCCTCACCATAATCCAAATTATGTACTAGGAAAAGCTCAGTTTTATGGCATGCACAAATCGTGCAACTCCAAAGGTAGTCTGTATTTGGCTTACTGAGCAGGCTTGTCTTTCACAGGCCCTTTACTAACAACTCATGCTCCTCTTACAGACTGACCAGATTCAGACAAATTTTGAATTGTAATCCTGTGTTCTACATAGCGTGTTACTCCAGGGACTGTAGGACTCTAGTGAAAATATCTAGTTAGAGGGAGGATGAAGGTAGATTGGGATCTACTGGTTGAGCCCTGGATTATTTGCAGTAGATTAGTAAGGGTTTCCAACTTGCAGTGCTTTAGTAACAGCACCAAAAAGCCTTATTTTTCTCCTATGATAGGCTGCAGAAATAAAAAAGCTAAGCAAGAAATGGGTATAGAATTAAGTATTCTTTGTATTCGTTGTGAGCCGCCCCGAGGCTTTGTTGCGATGGGGGCGGCATAGAAATGTTTTAAATAAATAAATAAATAAGTGTGAAAGGATTCTGAGAAGGCACATCATTTCTGGTTTTGAAGATAAATTCCTGGGGCAAACATTGTCCCCTTGTCTGAGATATTATTTTGCACTCGGATCCAGCTGCTGGACCTCACAGTCATTGTGAAAAACTAAATCAATCCCACAATCCTACATCATTCTGCTCAGCCCCACTCTAGCTGACAAGTGAGCAAGCTTTTTTTCTTTTTAAACCAACATTCTTACCTGTATGTATCTCTAAAGAAACTTTATCCTTGCAACTTGCAGTATGCAACTTGAACTCCCACTTGTGAACTCTGTGACGGGCATTGAAGGGGCAAGTTACAAGTTCCTTGGCAATCTTCTGGTTATTCTGGGGTTAGAGGAGGAAAGCCAGAAGTTAATTAGAGTAAAGCATAGCCATCTTCCTCCTTCAT
>NW_025335954.1:8551337-8552731 GCF_004798865.1 Varanus komodoensis
CTGCATTCAATTGTTTGTATCTTTCTCTTTCTCCCTTGCCTTTCACTTCCCTTCTTTCCTCAGCTATTTGTAAAGCTGAGGAAAGAAGGGAAGTGAAAGGCAAGGGAGAAAGAGAAAGATACAAACAATTGAATGCAGAATTCCAGAGAATAGCTAGAAGAGATAAGAATGAATGTTCCTTCTTCAATGAACAGTGCAAAGAAATAGAAGAGAGGACCAGAAATTTCTTCAAGAAAATTGGAGATATGAAGGGAACATTTCATGCAAAGATGGGCATGATAAAGGACCAAAATGGCAGGGATCTAACAGAGGCAGAAGAGATTAGTAAGAGGTGGCAAGATTACACAGAGGAACTATACAAGAAAGAGCTTAATGTCCCTGATAACCACGATGGGGTGGTCACTGACCTTGAGCCAGACATCCTGGAATGTGAAGTCAAGTGGGCCTTAGGAAGTCTGAGCAACAACAAAGCTAGTGAAGGTGACAGTATTCCAGCTGAGCTATTCAAAATCCTAAAAGATGATGCGATAAAAGTGCTACACTCAATATGCCAGCAAATTTGAAAAACTCAGCAGTGGCCACAGGATTGGAAAAGGTCAGTTTACATTCCGATCCCAAAGAAGGGCAATGCCAAAGAATGTTCAAACTACTGCACCATTGCACTCATTTCACATGCTAGCAAAGTGATGCTCAAAATCCTACAAGCTAGGCTCCAGCAGTATGCGGACTGAGAATTACCAGAAGTACAGGCAGGATTTTGAAGAGGCAGAGGAACTAGAGATCAAATAGCCAACATATGCTGGATCATGGAGAAAGCTAGGGAGTTCCAGAAAAACTCCCTACTTCTGCTTCATTGACTATGCTAAAACCTTTGATTGTGTGAATCACAACAAATTGTGGAAAGTTCTTAAAGAGATGGGAGTACCTGACCATCTTATTTGTCTCTTGAGAAACCTATATGCGGGTCAAGAAGCAACAGTGAGAACTGGACACGGAACCACTGATTGGCTCAAAATTGAGAAAGGAGTTCGGCAGGCAGTATTCTGTCACCCTGTCTATTTAACTTATATGCGGAGCACATCATGAGAAAGGCGGGGCTAGATGAATCACCAGTTGGAATTAAGATTGCTGGGAGAAATATCAACAACCTCAGATATGCAGATGATACCACTCTCATGGCAGAAAGTGAAGAGGAACTAAAGAGCCTCTTGATGTGAGTGAAGGAGGAGAGTGCAAAAGTTGGCTTGAAACTCAACATTAAGAAAACTAAGATCATGGCATCCGGTCTTCTCACTTCCTGGCAAATAGATGGGGAAGAAATGGAGGTAGTGACAGATTTTATTTTCCTTGGCTGCAGTCACCGTCTGTGGTGATCTTGGAGCCCAGGAAAATAA
>NW_025335954.1:8552831-8558312 GCF_004798865.1 Varanus komodoensis
GGCTTGAAACTCAACATTAAGAAAACTAAGATCATGGCATCCGGTCTTCTCACTTCCTGGCAAATAGATGGGGAAGAAATGGAGGTAGTGACAGATTTTATTTTCCTGGGCTCCAAGATCACCACAGACGGTGACTGCAGCCAAGGAATTAAAAGACGCTTGTTCCTGGGGAAGAAAGCTATGGCAAATCTAGTCAGCATACTAAAAAGCAGAGACATCACACTGCCAACAAAAGTGCGTATAGTCACGGCTATGGTTTTCTCAGTTGCAATGTATGGCTGTGAAAGATGGACCATAAGGAAGGCTGAGCGCAAAAGGATTGAGGCCTTTGAATTGTGGTGCTGGAGGAGATTCGTGCGAGTCCCTTGGACTGCAAGGCGATCAAACCAGTCAATATTAAAGATCAACCCTGACTGCTCTTTAGAAGGCCAGATCCTGAAGATGAAACTCAAATACTTTGGCCACTTAATGAGAAGGAAGGACTCCCTGGAGAAGAGTCTAATGCTGGGAACAACAGATGGCAAAAGAAGAAGGGGACGGCAGAGGATGAGGTGGCTAGATGGAGTCACTGAGGCGGTTGGTGTGAGCTTGTGTGGACTCGGGGAGTTGGTGGATTACAGGAGGGCCTGGAGGAGTGTTGTTCATGGGGTCGCGATGAGTCGGACACGACTTCGTGACTAACAACAACAACAAATAGCCATCTTCAATTGATCATGTAAGGACACTGAGGGAGGAAGTATGGATTTATCTAAAACTGAGAGCTGCAGCAAAGAAGATTTTTTTTATTCTTTCTTGGAGACCTCTTAGCGTGCAGAGTAGCACCTTGGAAGTGGCCTGTTAGGGAGGCAGTTTCTAGGAAAACAACTCTGGCTCCAGGAAAGAATTGAACACATGCAAGGTCATGCAAGTTCACAAGACATGACATTCAAATTACTAACATCCTGGATGACAGCTGTACTATGTACAAGCACAGGAGACTGCAGATGAGTTTGGATGACTAGCTCAAGTGGCATCATGATGCTGCTTTGTTTCCATTCCACGAGCTCATATGAATTGTCAACATGTCACAGTAGTTAAAAGAGATCTGAGCATACACTCTTCTCTGAACGAGGTAAGGCCTGAGATGGCAAGCCATGACCACTTGTTTTGTGGCAATTTGTATACCACATCACTTACACCCTTTCTACAAGGCCATGTTGGCAGCAGAAGTTGTTTGCAGACTTCATCCCACCAGTGCTCCTTTCTATTCTCCTCTTACCTTCCTGCACTTCACCAAATGATAAGGAAACCTGCAGGCTCTGATCTGATGGTTCTTGTCATAAGGGCACTGGATGAGCTGTTCAGGATCCATGAAATAACACAGGTGAGAAGGTTGGTAGACTATGGCACTCCTAAGAACATTCATTTCAATAAATAAAGAAGACAATGACATTACTAAGAGCCAAGGCAGAAATACAGACACAAATGCTCAGTATTATACCTGTCTGCTGCAAAACTGCAGCTGCTCTGACTGTGAGCGGTTGGTTTCCTTGGCAAGGCTGGTAGGGGATGGAGAGTTTATGACTGATAAGGTGGCTGCCTATCCGCAACTGGTAAAAAGGTCAACCTACACCATCAACTGGTAACCTTGTGGTGGCTTTGGGTCATTCAACAGTGATAACCATTTGATGTTACAAAACTTGGATTCAGTTCCCACATCTGCTGTAGAGTCATTATATGCTTCAGCCCATGTTGGCCACCACAAATTTGCTACTGTTGACTTCATCATGCCATGCATGCTCTATGCAGACATAGTATGCCAGGCAAGTTCCATGCTCAGATCGGCATCTACAGCAATGATACCCAGGTTTTGCAGATCCCCAAAGGATTGAAGACCCTGAAGGAATGTTGTTCATGGAGTCACAAAGAGTCGGGTGCAACTTTGCAACTGAACAACACATGACCATGTATGATCCCACTGGCCTTCTTTTTCCTCCTAACTGTGCAAGACTCTCTGCCTCCCTGGTGAGTTGAAACAAATACCAAGTTATGGATTGGTACTTCATGTGGCAGCCACATGCTGTCATGTACTTCCTCCTTTCCTTGCATGCTCCAATTAAGTGGAAAATTCTTGTTTGATGTTCCAAAATTGGCCTGATTCTGCTAAAATATCAAACCATGATTTAGTGTCATGCCTGTCCTGAACAAAGGGAATGATAGAAGAATGCTATGGTTACACCAGTTGAATGCTAATGTTCTATATAACCCATATTGAAAGTGGTCATATGCAGAGATAGTGTATGAATTACTGAACTTCTTTCATAGCTGTGTGTCTGTTAAAAGCACAAGAGTGTGACCCTCACAAAAGCTAGGGAAGCTAGGATGGGGTCTTAGAAGCTGGAAAGTTGATGAAACTAGAAAATTAGCTGTTGTGCATTTAGCAATTGTTACATGCCATCAAATCAGCTCTGACTGACGAATGCCCTCCACAATGTAATGTCTTTGACAGCTGTGCTCTATTCTTGCAAACTCGAGTGTGGACTCCTTTATGACCACTGAATATTTGGTCTTTCTCCTCTTCTTCTGCCTTCAACTTTCCCTAGTATGATTTTCTTCACTGGTGAGTTTTGCTTTCACACAATAAACCTGAAATACAAACAGTCTCCGTTTCATCATGTTTGCTTCTAGGGAAAGCTCTGGCTTGGTTTGATCTGGCAAGAACTTGCTTGTCTTTCTTTCAGTCCAGGGTATTCACAAAGCTGTCCGTCAATGCTATATTTCAAGTGCATAAATTTTCATCCTCTCAGCTGTCTTCATTGTTCGGCCATACACAGTGATCAGGAATGCAAGAATGTGAATGATCCTGACCTTAGTTTCCTGTGAAATGTCCTTACATTTGTTTATCTTTTCTAGTTCCTTCACTGCTGCCCTTCTAAGACCCAATCTTCTCTGAATTTCTTAGCTTCGGTCTCTATTTGAATTGATGACTGAACCAAGGTATCCAAAAGCTTTCACAGTTTCAGGTTCTTTACTGTTGGCATTCAAGTGGTAAATTCTAATGTAGTCATGATTTGTTTTCTTCATATTTAGCTGCAGCCCCGTTTTTGCACTTTTTTCTTTCACTTTCATCAGAAGTTGTTTCAATGCATTGCTGCTTTCTGCCAATAATATGTTATCATCAGCATACCTTAAAGTATTGATGTATCTTCTATTTTCACTCCTTTCTTTGATTATATTACAGCTTTCTTTATGACATGTTTTGCATAGAGATTGAACAACTAAGAAGAAAAAAGCCCTTGTCTGATGCCTTTGGCTACAAGAAACTATTCTGTTTCTCCATATTCTGTCCTCACAGTAGCTTCTTGTCCACAATATGAGACAATGAAGTACTAAGGCGCATTATTCATTTCTCTCAGGGCCATCCAGAGCTTCTCATGAACTACACAGTCAAAGGCTTTGCTGTAGTCTGTAAAGCATAGACTGAACTTCTAAAATTATTTCGTGCACTCCAGTAGCCAATGTGTATCTGCAATATGGTCTCAGGGGCCTCTTCCTTTTCGTGTTTGAACATTAGGCATTTCTCATTCCATATAGGGTAATATTCTTTGTTAAGCATCTTACGCATCACTTTGTTTGCATGGGACAATAGTGCAATTTGCAGCACTCTTTTGAATATCCTTTCTTGGGAATTGGAATGTATATTAAACATTTCCAGTCTGTGAGCCACTGTTTTATTTTCCACATTTGTTGGCATATTAGGAGTGCTATTGATTTAGTCTCTGCTGCTTAGAAATCTGTTCCAACTGCTTTCAGAGGAGTTTTCATCTCATTTTCTAATATTTTAGGTTCTTCCACACAAGATTTCTCTCTGAAGGAGTCTGTGATCCATTTATCTCTTCTGTATAGTTCTTCCATATATTGTTTCCACCATCTCCCTATCTCCTTCTGATCAAATACAGGTAGTCCCTGGGTTATGGATGAGTTCCATTCCTGAGAACGTCCTTAAGTCAGATTTGTATGTAGGTTGGATCACATGAGTAAGTCAAATGTTTGTCTTAGTGTGTGTGTGTGTGTGTGTGTGTGTGTAAACTATGCATATAAAACACTTAAACCAGGGGACCTCAGACTTTTTCAACAGGGGCCCAGTTGAAAGGCGGTGGCGGCAGGCACGGGCCAGCAAGGTGGCAGTGGTGGGTGCGATTGCGGCCATCTCCCCTCCAAGCACGACCACGATCGCGCCTGTCTTCCCTGCACGGGTGCACCCGTGATTGCAGCCATCTCCCCACCCACAGGCCGTAGTTTGAGGACCCATGACTTAAACACGTCTATATTCACAAAAACATCTTAAATACAATACAGCATTATAATAATGATTATGTGAGAAACAGATCAAGAATAGTATCTTTTTAAAAAGAGAAAAAAAGCCCTAGCAAACACACAGCTATTTCATAGTAAGACACCGTTTGCTACTAAGTATACAGGCACATATCCTACTGAAGGAAGGAACAGAAACTGGAATGAGCTTGGAAGAAGGGTTGTTCTTCCTATCTCATCCTCCCACAAGTTTTGGGAGATAAATGGTCATCAAGCGAGATGTCTACAAGGCCAAACCGGCCTATTGAACTCTTAGGAAATAGTGTGCACACTTAATAGGCTTATGAATAGTAACTGATACACCTCTCATAGGTAATAGACTCATTAGCATGAACATGGGATGTATGAGCGGGAGGGGGGAAACCTATCGAGGAGTAGTATGATGTACGTGGATGGAGAAGATTGTGACTTCTTAGTAACCAGCCAATGGCAAAGCGGGGGTAGTGCTGAGCATTGGGGAAAGAAATGTATATAATCTCATGTATGCTTTGTGTAAATTGTTCTTTGTTCCTCAGGCAACTGAGACTCTGAGCCAGCCTTTGCAAATGCTTCAATAAAGCTGCTTGTGCCTGCCCAGATCTTGTCTCACAGAGTTTTGAATCTCGCAGTTTGGTGCCCAACGTGGGGCTTGAGGCATCGATTGGAGGAAAAGAGGAAGAACGTTCCGGGGGCGCCCCGCCAATTTTGGCGGCCAGTGGCGAGTCTTTGTCGGCTTCTCCGTCGACTGCCCAAGCTGAACAAAAAGAGACGAAGAATCTGGGAGGTACAATCCAGGAGAGAACGTCAGGGATCCAGTGTGAAAACCCACAGAACAGGCAACTCTGTGCACAGACCCAGGTGAGTAAAGAGTGTTGCTGTGTGATACAACACTGTAATAGTCTCACTGGTCAGGACCAGAGGCGTAAAGAGTGTTGCTGTGTGATACAACACTGTAATAGTCTCACTGGTCAGGACCAGAGGGGTAAAGAGTGTTGCTGTGTGATACAACACTGTAATAGTCTCACTGGTCAGGACCAGAGGCGTAAAGAGTGTTGCTGTGTGCTACAACACTGTAATAGTCTCACTGGTCAGGACCAGAGGCGTAAAGAGTGTTGCTGTGTGCTACAACACTGTAATAGTCTCACTGGT
>NW_025335954.1:8558412-8589342 GCF_004798865.1 Varanus komodoensis
GTAAAGAGTGTTGCTGTGTGCTACAACACTGTAATAGTCTCACTGGTCAGGACCAGAGGGGTAAAGAGTGTTGCTGTGTGATACAACACTGTAATAGTCTCACTGGTCCACAATTCTCGGGTGAATGTGTTGGGATGAGAGGCGATAGAAGAGAGTAGAGCCCTCTTCAGAAATGTTAACATGAGTCCGAACCTGCGGTTCCATACCTGGAGGCTGAGTACGTCCCGAATTGGCCAGGGGAAGACGTGTGAGTGGTTACGGAGAAACGGTGGGATCTTGAGAATTGAGGGAAACTTTGTGTAGTAATGGGTGCCTGAAAAAGTAAAATAACTAGACCCCAGGTAGGAAATGGAAGTCCACCCATCCCAACTTATTCCCCATTAGGCTTCCTATTGAAAGAATGGGAGGAACCAAATCTAAAAACGTGGACATGAGAGCTAAGTAAAATTGAGATGATCAATTACTGTACAAAGATTTGGCCAACCTATGTACTATTACCACCTGATTATCAGTGGAAAAAATATGGAGAGTCAATACGTTTTGGATAGATCAATTAAAGAATTACATAGAGAAAATCTCAACAGAGCAGGAGATGCTCTGTGCTGTTTTCTAGAAGGGAGAGTTGGGAATTGTTAATGATCCAGGGAATCAAAGAAGCAGTACACCTCAGTCTCTTAATGTACGTAAAACTTTGTCTTTGGAATAAAAGAGTGGCTGGAGAGACTGAAGCAACAGATGCAGAAAAATGGGCTACTGGATTCAGGAATCCAGCCCATCAGATAGATATTGCTGAAGTGTCAGTTTGCAGGGAAAGCAGGGGAGGATATTAGGCAGAACAGAAGTTTCAGGAGTTAGATGGAAGAGAGTCAAGGATGTTGGAAGATTTGTTAAGGCACAGAAAGTGTATGTGAGGAGAGAGGATGAGGAGAAATGGAGTTCATGACTCAAAGGATGGAATGCAGTGGCAATAGAGGAAATGGGAGTAAGTCAGGTAGAGGATGAGGTTGAGGAAGAGGACTTTAGCCCACACCTAGGAGGATTAAGGTGTGGTGAATGAATGAAGGATTAAGTGCAGGATGCTATCAATGTGGAAAGGTGGGGCACTTTAAATGAGAGTGCACTGAGCTGAGAGAAAAGGTTGATTTCTCTCATGAATATGGACAAAATTAGGAAGGTCAGGGGTCTCCTCATAGGAGGACCCACTGGGAACCTTTGATAAATTTGAAAGTGGAACCATTTGGGAAAGGCATGGTATTTATGGTAGGCTCTGGAGCTACCTGCTCCACAATTAATATGATTCCAGATGGAATGAGATTGGGAAAAAGGGGAATTGATGGCTCAAGGAGTGGCAGGTAATCTGGTGAAAGTGAAAATATTTGAACCTGCTCAGGTAAAACATGAGCATGGTGAAACCGTTGTGTGGTGTGATTTTGTACTGGGAGAGAAAATTTGTCACTTGGCAGGGAGAGATCTCCTGGAATTTTTGGTAAAAGGTGTTGGAGGGGAGGTAGAGACAAAGCTAATGAGAAGGACCGATACTGATTTATCTCTAAAACCACAGGCAGCTGGTGCTTGTGAGGCCTGGAAGGAAAATTGAACACTTTGTGGAGAGAAAAAGGAAGGGGGCATGATGTCTCTCCTTGCAAGAATTTATTGCACTGGGCTTGAGAGTGAACAGGCCATGACTTAACAGCAAGAAAGGGCAGATGTCACTGTGACAGGTTCTGCGTGGGTTTGTGTTTATGTTTTTGTGTGTGTTTAACAACCATTTGCCACTTCTGAGTTGTATAGTTAGAAGAATCAGAATCCTAGTTTTTCCAGAGGATTCTGAAAAGGTGATAAGTTTGTTTCAAAGCACTAATTGGACTAATGCCAGAAGGGCAGGATGTATTCGAATAAAACAAAACTCCAGGAACTAGGTTTCAGGTTAAGTGTTAGAAAATAATCTTTGAGGGTCGGGAACCCCTAGAGAATGGGATGGGTTTCATGGGAGGAGGATCAATGAAGAAGTTTGGACAACCACTTGTTGTGGATTATAGGAACAGAGTTGGCTGAAACAGGGGGTCAGACTAGATGACCAGGGGACCAGGGGAGGACCCCTTTCTGACTCACTTTGTTTCTACGTTTTATCACTCAACTTGGAATGATGTGCAAATGATGCTGCACATCTCCTCTTGAAGGGCTCAGGTGCCCTATGGAGAGAGAGCTAAAGGAAAGTTTATGAGGCTATGGTGAATAGGAGCATTTTTTTATTTGCTACTGCAGTATTTACTGAGGAAAGGGAGTCAAAGAGAGGGCCGGCATTAAAGGGATGGAGGAAACAGCCTGTGCAGCCACAGCCCTATTGGTTGAAGAAGCCAGGAAGTTAGCTATTGGGAAAGTTAGCTATTAGTGGTAACAGTGGCACACCCAGTGCAAGCTCTGTTAGCCACCAGGCCTGGAAAGTGGTTTACTGGCTCCTGACTTGTTAAGTATGTGGCTGTATCGATGGATCAACTAGATTTGATTTTGACTGCTGGAGGAGGTGTGAATCATGCAGATTTCTTGATAGGAGGCAGGATTATATGGAATTAGTGGATCTAGAAACTAAAGTAAGGGGAAAGGCCTCATGGATACAAAGTAATAAAAGGGACCCAGATGAGGGATAGTGGGAGACTGTCCTCCCCTGGTCAGCCCAAATTTGTGAGTTATGGGCTCTGAAGTGAGCCCTGAAATTGTAGGAAGGAACTAGGAACTGAGAAGAATCGAGACTCTGGAAGATGGGTAATGTCTGATGGCTGAGAATGGCTATCTAAGGGACTAGCTAAGCAAGTAATCCAGAGACTCCATGAAAGGAGCCTTTGGGAAGCTAAGGCTCTTGTAGATCAAGCTCTACAAACTGATGTGGCATTGGGATGTATTTGGGCTAGCACATGTCTTTGGGAAAATTTGGCAGGAAAGGAGTTTGATCATGAGTAGAGGAAAAGTTTTGGTGCATGAGATGTTGGTGCAAGTACTGTAAAAATTGGCTCTGCCTAAACAATTGGCAATTATTCATGTGAAGTGAGATCAGTCTGGGAATGGTGAAGAAATGAGATGAAATAGACTGGCAGGCTTGGAAGCAAAGAGGGCATCTATTGAAGAAGCTGAGGCTCCACTATCAATACTGAACTTGATCCCTAGTTGAAGTTCCTTTTTAGAAGCCTTAAGTATGATGAGGCTGAAGTAGCAAGGATGAAGGAACTGGGATGAGTCAGACCCTAAAGCAGCAATTGAAGAAACTGATGTTGGAACTAAAATTGCCATGGACCAAGTGCCTGCCTCTAGCCTTATTAAGAATAAGAACTAAACCTAGGAGGGACATTGGGATCTCTCCCTATGAAATGCTATTTGGAATACCCTACCAAGGGAAATTGGGGCTGCCCAGGATTGAATTAAGAGATAAGGTGGTGAGAAAATATGTGCAAGAACTGTCCAAGTCTTTTCTGTATTTAAGGTCAAAAGGACTCCTAGCCCAAACACCTCCCCTGGATATTCAAGTGCATCCGTTCAAATCGGGAGATTGGATCCTGGTGAAAGGGTGGAAGAAGGAGAAGTTACAACCTGTGTGGGAAGGTCCTTACCAAGTCATCCTAACAATTGAGGTGGCCATTCAAACAAGGGAGAAAGACTGGACTCATCACACCCAGGTTAAAGGACTGGTACCTGAACCTGTTCACTGGACGGCCCATGCTCATCCAGATTCACTGAAACTGACAGTAAAAAGGAACCTGAATGTTTGAATGGTGGGGGGTGGGCAGTGTGGGTTCTGTGTATGGTAATATGTTTTTCCATACTGTATATATTCGGAAGTGAATGGTCGCAAATACTGTGCCCTCAAGAGGAGGAAAGAAGGGCTGAAGAGATATCCTTAAACGTATTACCTGATGTGTTGGTTTTGTGATTGTGCATGCATTGCCGAGTGTTGCTATTGCAGTCATTATCCGGATTGTACTCCATATCATAGGGAGTGTTTGGAGGAATGTGATATAGTAATAATAGAAGATGTGCATCCTGAGTACTTTGAGGAAAAATCCAGGAATTAAAGACACATTATGTTCCTGCTTAAAGGAATAATAGTGCTGGCCGTAATTCGGATAAGTGAGAGCCTGGAGATATAAGAATATGCAAATCAATCGGACAGATATTTAGAAAAGGCATGTGTGGACATGCCCCTATAGGGAATCTGGGGGTTGATGTTCAAGTGAGATGTGTAGAGGAAATCCAAGAAAAAGTTTCAGGGGTAGAAGAATTAAGAGCAGGATGGAAGGGAACTTGCCAATTATCACAAAAGAGGAGACTTAGGAGAGAGGTTAATAATCAATGTAGTGAATGTATAACCACCACTTGACAGGGTACCAACATAACACAAACTCTTGTATACCACACACAATATGACTGTAAGGGAAAAAAGGACAGTGTAAGTATAAGGACACAGAATAGAGCACTTGCCAATCGAATGGTAGAACAGAATGTTATGACCCTAAGACGTCCAAACAGGAATGGGCATTACAAATAAGACTACATTGAGGCAATGAACCCTGGCAGAAAATATAGCTCAAACTTTAGGTGCCAAGAATTGTTTTGTGTGTGGAGGAACGAATATGGGAGAAAGATGGCCTTGGGAAGCCAGAGAAATAGATCTAACTAATGTAACCAATGTAAATATAACTTGGAAAGACCAGGAGCAACGAGGGACATGGATTTTGACCACTTCCATTATAGGAAATATCTGCTTCAATAGAGAGAAAAATAAAGGAAGGTTTGATACTTCCTTGGGAAATTTGGTGTGTAAAAACATGTTAACCACTAATGGGACAAGAGTAGAATGGTGGAGTGGGACAAACAGATCAAAACCCAGAAACCCCTTTGAATCCATTAGTAAGCTGAAAAGCTTATGGGAAAATTTGAATGATGAAACTACAGAATGGGATGCCCCAGATGGCCTTTACTGGATTTGTGGGAAAAGGGCTTATATTAAGTTACCGCGTGGATGGGAAGGAACATGCACATTGGGGACAATAAAACCTAGTTTTTTGCTCCTCCCTATCAGTAGAGGAGAACAGTTAGGAATACCTGTGTATGACGAACTGGGAAAGAGGAACAAACGAGGCCTGCAATTAGGTGGAGGACAAAAGTGGAAAGATGATGAATGGCCACCTGAAAGGATAATACAGGTGTACGGACCTGCGACATGGGCTGAAGATGGGATGTGGGGATACCGAACTCCCATTTATATGTTAAACAGAATTATTTGATTACAAGAGGTAGTGGAAATCCTAACTAAGGAAACAATGGCAAAGCGGGGGTAGTGCTGAGCATTGGGGAAAGAAATGTATATAATCTCATGTATGCTTTGTGTAAATTGCTCTTTGTTCCTCAGGCAACTGAGACTCTGAGCCAGCCTTTGCAAATGCTTCAATAAAGCTGCTTGTGCCTGCCCAGATCTTGTCTCACAGAGTTTTGAATCTCACAATTATAATACAGTAATAATAAAGTAACTGCAACTACAGGAGAATCTCTCTGTGTGTGTAGATATACAGTATTGTAAAAAACAAATAAAAAACAGTTGTTAAAACTCTAGAACATTGAGTTAACATTAAGCCTAACATTAACTGATGATGATGATGATGGAGATGGACCTGGTGCTGGAGGGTCAGAGTTTGATTGTGCTGCTGGAGGTGTGGGGTGGGGGTTACCACTGGAGTCTAGGGTTGTAATGCTGTGCAATTAAAAGCCATAAATACTCTTATCTCTAGGGAACTATGTGGCCACTGAGAAATGTGTCACCAAACACATTGCATAGTTCCCTTTTGGTAGAGTGGTAGAGGTACAGATTCACTAGAGATATTCATGGCTTTTTGTTGAAGGTATTCACATAGGGTTTAGGTCAGTCCATGTGTACGGGTTGTTTGTAACCTATGGACTACCTGTAGTATGTTCCCCTGTCGGTCTTTCAACATTCCTAATTTAGGTTTGAATTTCCCTTTGATTTCTTGAATCAAAGTCATTTTCTGGGAAATCTCTTTTGTCCTTTCTGTTTTTTCCTCTTCTATTTCTTTGAAATCATTTTAAGAGTTCTTTTTGTCTCTACAAAAGTTACATTCAGGATTCTTACCCTATTTCCAGTATCTTCTGCTTTTCACCTCTCCTTAACAATTGTGAATGTTTTGTCCATCAATTATCTATGCTTTTTATTTTTCTGTTTGTTAATGCAGTCATTGTCACACCAATTAAAAAATGAACAGTAACCATCTTCTAATCCCAAGACCAGCAATAATTCTGGCATAGAAATAAGACACAGAGTGGAATTACTTTATCTTTTCTCTGTATGTTTTTAACTCCTTCAGCTTTCTCGATGTCTCAACAGGGCTACTATAATTTATAGCAACAAGAAAACCTTACCATATCAATGTTTTCTAACTTACCACTCACCCGACTGAAAGCTCTGTTTTCAATCATAAAAAGTTGCTTTGGTGACGACTCAAGTGTGAATAATCGAGTCTTTTTTACTTAGCTGGCAAAAAGTGCGCACATCTACTTTGCTCCTAATTGTTCTCCTTAAGATACAGAGTCTTTCAGAAGCAACTGCATCCAGACAGCTGCATTCAACTACACTAATTCAGGCTTTGTCTTATCTAACGGCTTAACAGGAGGCCCAGCCAATAGGATGGTGGCTTTTTGAGGAACTTTGTGACATCATTGCAACAAACTAACCTGAATATTGTCATAGTGATGTGAGGTTTAAAAGTAAACTTGCAAATGAAAGGAGCTGTTTGGATACTCGGTTATGCAATTTACTTTCTTAACCTTGGTCTTTCCAGACAATCAATTTATTTCCTAGTTAGTGGGCAGTTGTAAACCTCTAGTTGTGGGGGATTTGAGGATTTCCCCACCAAATGTTTTTTTTCTTTAGCCTTCTCCAGCAGGTATTTTGGACTGCCATGTGGAATATAGCTGATTGAGTGTCCCAGAAACTATTATGTTTTATGTTTTCCACTTATGTTTTTGTGACCAATAGAATCATAGAATAGTAGAATTTGAAGGGGCCAAGAAGACCTTAGAGTCCAGGACCCTGCTCAATGCAAGACTCCAAATTGAAGCATCTCTCTCTATATAGGCTAGTGGGCAATATAGAAATATAGTTAATATTGGTTAAGGCTGATGATACCATGACTGATAACTGCACTTTTTTGTTTACACACATGTATTCTATGTGGGTATACATTTTTTTTTCTTCAAGGAAAGGCGTGGGGGGACCCAGCAGCTGGAAAACATGGGGATGCAGGGAGTAAAATGCTGCTTGGATTTGTATTCTGTTTGGCCCCAGATACTTAGATTTCAGATGGCCCAGTGAGATTGTTAACAGGGACTGGGCGCTGTGACTCTTTTATGCCAGTGCTCTGTAATATGCATTGGTTTCCACCTGTTTCAGGGCTGGTATTAATGCCCTGAACAGCTTGGGACCTGGTCATCTAAAGGATTGTCCCCTCCCATATATATCTGCCCAGATTCTGAGATTCTCTTCAGAGACCCTCCTCCATGAGCCTCCACCAGGTGAGATAAGGCAAATGACTACGCAGGGGGAGAAGCACCCTGACTGCGCAATGGCCTCCCCAAAGTCACCTGCCTGGCACCTCCACTGCAGTCTTCTCTTCACCAAGTGAAGATCTTTTTCTTTCTGCAGGATTTTAAAAGTTGTTTTTTAAAAATATGTGTTATGTTTTCAGATTTGCTCCTGCAGGTGGCTTTTACACTTAATATAAAACCATTAAAAGTTTAAAAGAAAATTAAGTTTCATCATGATGCATTTTCTGTGAACTACCCAGAAATCTCTGCCTACTGAGCTCCTTAGAAATATAGACCAACACATACATGCAGTGTAGCTTGACCTATTAATTTCTTCCCGTCCTTCAGCTTTTAAAAGGCACAGACACCTAGAAGGATGGGTGGTCATCCTAATAGCCATGCTTGGGCAGAAACTGCAAACACTGTGGCATGAAGAGGTTTCCTGCAACAGAACAAACTGAACGTGATCTATAGAAACTTTGCATTGCACTGGAGCTGCAGTATCTATCAGACACCCCTGCCACAGGAAGTCCCAACCCGAGAGGGGAAGCTGCGTTCACCATTACTCAAGGGGAAAACTGGTGCAGTGAAGCTTATTTGTGGCTGGAGGCCCAATGAGAAAGTAGCAAGTGGTGCGGCAAGCTGGGTGTGGCTGTTGAATGGTGCTCAGGCCTCTTGCCTCTCTCTGAATTTTTTGCCTTGTGGTGCTCCCCTTCTGTACTTTGGAATCTTGCTTCAACTGAAAACAAAGGGGCCCTAACAGTTGTGCAGGGAGATGTCTCTGCCCTCAGTGTACCAGCAGAAATTTGCAGAGAAGCTGACGATCCTCAATGAGAGGGGCAAAGGAGTCCTCATTCGCATGTACAATATCAGGAAGGTAGGCACAGATCTTAGCCCTCACAGGTCTTCATGTTCTCCTGGGAAACTGGCTGATGCTTCGCCCTGAGAAGGAAATTATGGGATCTGGTGGGGTAGAACAGGAGTGGGGAGCTGCTTGGTACTTTAAAAAAAAAACTGGTGGTTTGGAGTAAAAGGGAAGGATCATTGTTTTGGCCGCAGTTGTGGGAAGGTAGGGATCACAATTTATGGTGACTATTCTTGCTTTGAAATAGTAGTGGTGCTCAATTTAGTAAGCAGATCTCCTGCTTTGATCTTGATTGTGAGAAGGTGAAGTCTGCCCCTGTGCCCTCCAAAAATTGGGCTAGGAAAGCTAAGGAGGTGATCAGGGCTCCCCCAGGAAGTGCTTGTAGGTTGTTCAAAGAGAAGGCTTGCATCATGCTTGGGGTGCTTATTTAGCCACTTCTGCCCTGTCTCAAGGGTCCCTCTTCAAGGCCTTCACATTTACCACACAGCCACCTTTAATGCCTCAAACTTCACTATGGCTTGGACTCTGCCCCGAGCACATTGGCTCTCCCTCTTTGTCATTCTCCCATGTGGTCCTCTAACTTTCTTGGTTTTGTGTTACTTAATACACATTGCTTGCTACCTGGGTGGGGTACAGGTCTCCCTGTCTGACCCTATGAAATCAATATTAACAAGGCAGGGGAAATGTGATAGTAGCTACCGAGTGGCCACATTTGTATTCTACTTTTCTTTCAAGGAGTTTCTAGAAACTTACACAAGATTTTCCTGTTGTACATTCTTAACAACCCTGCGAGGTAGGCTAATTTGAGAGTGGGGAGAGAGAGAGAGATTGGACCAAAGTCACCTAGTGACACTCATGGCTGGAGGGGGCTTTGAACTTAGGTGTCCCATTTCAAGACCAGTTCTTCTGTACATTCGGTCTGGTAATTGTCCTGAACTGCCTTATTCTAGGCACCACTTTATCTGGTGCCTGATAAGAAGGCCCGGGGGGTGGGGGGGGGGAGGAAAGAAATGTCACTGACTGTCGCTTTACAGCCATGTAAGCCGTGCTAGCAAATGCAGAACCACCACAAGCAAGCAGCTGTTTCCTGTTCCTGTTGTGTGAAGGTGCTTAAGGGTTCCTCTTTTCTCAGCCGCAACAGCAGCTCACCCTGCTGTGGCTTTAAAGCAAATTATCAGCAGGGCCCTCTTTCCCCTTCCTTCCACCCTGTGAGGCCTTCACGGTCACTTCTGTAGTAACAGCAAATGGCTTTGGGTACCATCCCGCCCAATGGTTGCATTTCACATTGCTCAAAATGGCAGTAGGGTGTTGCACAAGATTTTAGTGGGTGTATATGCGTGTCCACATATGTGCAGTTGAGGGGATGTCTATTAGCAGTATGAACAAGAAGGTCCATAGTATTGAGTGATCCCAGTGGATGGCTCTGTCACTCTCGTTTTGCCTCACAGTCCCCCTTGTTTAGAGTTTGAGATTGCAGAAAGAGTGCTGTTCCTTTAATTGCCATGTCTGGTCTTCCGCATGGGCAATTCCCCAACAGGGTAGGATAATTTAAGCCCCAAGTGAGGACTTGCCATTAACTGACGCTGTGCAAAACGCAATGGTTTGACAGATTTCTTTTTTTCCTCTGTGGAGAGAGAAGGAGTTGCAAGTTGAAGTGTGGATCTGATGTAGGGTTACACATTGTAGTGAGTGGGCCTGGCACTTGCTCCTCACTTTCTTTGTGAGGGCCTGTGTTTTTGGATTCTGAAGAGGAATCCATGGAAGAGATGGGGAGGGCAGGAACCTTTGAAACTCCATCAAACTCTGCGCTGAGTTTCCTAGCCAAGCATGAGAGCGGATAAGTTTTGGAAGAGATGCTAGGTCAGGAGAGTGGGGAGAGCCATTGTTTTGCCTAAGATGAGCTACCCAGTGAGGGGGCTTGTTGCTGGCTGGCTTTCCACCGGTGGGAGCTACTCTGAGGGAGCTACTCTGGGGCATGAATGAAAGGGAAAGATTGGGGAGATGTTTCCAGTTTGGGCTCTGCACTCTTTTTAAAAAATCTTTCTTTTCTTAACATAAACAAATACATAAAAGAGAATGTGAAACAAAGCAAACTAAACTGAACAGAGCAAGCTAGAATAAACAAAGTGAACAAAGCTGCCAAGAGAATTTTAAACAAATGCAACCTATACATTCAGTCCTCCAAATCTGTCTTCCTGTCTTTCAGTGCTTTATGAGAGTTTAACAGAAATCATTAATCTATACAACAGCAAATCTTCTGATCACTTCAAACTTGCTACTGCTTTGCTTTTTCTTTTGCAAATTCCCCTCAACTCTCATTAGTCATACCAAGCATAATAAAATTTCCATTTATCATTGAATTCTTCTAACGGTCTTCTGTTTACATAGTTAACTTTGCTATCACAGCATATTCTGCTAGTTTATTTCTCCACAATTGTTGGGGGCTCCAATGATTGCCATCTAGAAGCAATTGTGATTCTTGCTGCATTCCAGAATGATTAATTTTTAATGATTAAAATTAAGTGATTACTTAAGTGATTAATCACATAAATTAAGTGATTCTTAATTTCAGGATGTTCTCAGAGGACATACTCCTTTCTCCTTGGAATTCCTGCCCGCCCACATACCTGCTCCTTAATCCCAGCCCTTTTAACAAACTATTTTAGTGGTGCTTGGTCACTGGATTGACATAGCCAGAGCTCACTTGACTAGAATTCAGCCTTAACTGTGCCCAGGGTGAGTTCTTGTTCTAATTGCAAGCCATGTTTCTGTGGTTGTATGCACAGTGATATCTTTTTACTACTGAATAGTTTCAGTGGACGCCAGACTGGGCCCTGGAATTATTTTTTTTAAAGAAAACATTGCGCCACCTGTGACCCATCAGGCCAAACTTAAGTTGGGCCAAACTATGATGGCCCAACAAAAATGCTCTAAACCTACCTTGCTGGGACTGCAGTTACAGGGACTTGATAAGCAGCCAGCAGGTCTAAATGAGCATTGTCCTAGATGACCGCACTCTCAGTTTGTGCTGGCCTGCCCTAGATGACTGCACTCAGTGCCCACCCAGAACCAGTCCATGTTTCATCAACTCACAGAAGCTCATTTTGTTTGTTTGTTTGTTTATTTAAAGTTTTTGTATGCTGTCCCCTTGCTATATAGCCTCAGGACGGCTCACACAAATAAATATAATACAAATACAGATAAAACCCGGAAACACTCTGGCTGCACAATTAAAACCTATAAATATTATATGTTGTTAAAATATTGTTTGAATAAAAAGGTCTTAGCCTGGTGCCAAAAGACAAATAACAATGGCGTCAAGCGGACCTCTCTGGGGAGCGCATTCCACAGATGGCGCGCCACTGCAGAGAAAGCCCTCCTCTGGGTACTTTGCTTCCTGATGTCTCTCACGGAAGGCTCCCAGGGGAGGGCCTCTGCTGCCGATCTCAAGGGGTGGGAGGACAAATATGGAAGCAGGCGTTCCTTCAAGTATCCAGGTCCCAAGCCATTAAGGGCTTTGTAGGTGATAACCAGCACCTTGAATTGAGTCCGGACTTCAATGGGGAGCCAGTGAAGCTGGTAGAGGACTGGGGTTATGTGAGAGTAATGCCCAATCCCCATCAGCAACCTGGCTGCTCTGTTTTGCACCATCTGAAGTATCCGGACTGTCTTGTTTGTTTGTTTGTTTGTTTATTTATTTTTCAATTTATATCCTGCCTTTTTCCTACCAAGGGCTCAAGGCAGCTTACATTGCCTCCTCCATCTTATCCCCACAACAACCACCCTGTGAGGTAGGTTGGGCTGAGAGTCTGTGACTGGCCCAAAGTCACCCAGGTGGCTCCATGGCTGAGCGGGGACTAGAACCCAGATCGTCTGAGTCCCAGTCCCATGCTCTTAACCACTACACCACACTGGCTCTCTTCAGGGCAGCCCCATGTAGAGCGTGTTACAGTAGTCCAATCGGGAAGTAACTAATGCATGTGTCACTGCCACTAGGCAGTCATCCTCCAAGTAGGGACGCAGCTGATGGATTAGCCGAAGCTGAAGGAAAGCGCTCCTTTTGAGTGTCATGTAGGTCTGTTTTGGGGTTTCTGAACCCAAGGTGAAGGTGACCCCTCTTATTGGATTAACTTAAGGTGGAGGTCCAAATAAACCCTCTTGGAGCAATTTGCTTCCTCTGTGCACCCAGCCTCAATTCACAGAACCAGGTTATACTGCTAAAGCTCTGTAGTCTGGATTGGAAATGCTTTTTGGGAATGCCTTTCTATACAAATTTATTTCACCATTGAAAAGGAGATGCCAGGATGCAGCTGATAATTTTCAGTATTAGCTGAAAATAAAATCCTGTGCCATCAGTAATGCTGAGCACGACAGGAAGATGTGGAAAGTACAGGAAAGCAACTGGAGTTATAGGTGCAGAGCACTGTAGGAGGGGGCATCTTTAGGCACCTCAAAGACTAGTGCAATCACTGTAGCATAAGTATTTGCAAGCAAGAACCTACTTTATCACATGTGTGAAGTGGGCAAACCTCTTGGCTGTTCTATACACACATGCAGTGCTTGGATTATGTGGGGGGCTTTATGATGATGATACTGATGCAACTCAGCATTGCTGAGTTGTAAGGATCACAACTAGAAAATGCATCTGAAGTGTTTTGATCATTGGAAGGTGTACTGTGAATGTGAAGGATTATGTAACTGATCATTTCCAACCCCTGACCTTCTCTGGTCAATTTTTGGTAAATTGTGACCTCTGCTGAAAACTTTATCTAAGTTGGGTTGGTTGTCATTAAAAGCAGGGGGAGACTTTCTCTTGCCCCTTGAGAGCTACATGAAGCAGTCCAGAGAGATGGGGCAATACTGATCCAGGAGGAGATTAAAAGACTATAAAGCTATATGCTCCCTAAACAGCTTTTGCTGTTAAGACTAGTGAGCTCACAAACCAGGCATCATGAAAAATTCTGGGGTTCACCCCTCTATCTCTGCATAACTCACCGTCATGTATAATGGAAGGAGGATATTCTCCAGGTCCTGCAATTGGTCTGACTATACTGAGCGAAGCAGGCAAGTAACCTGTTGAATGTGCACACGTGAAGGTGACTGAGCACGGCTTTTGTTTTATCTTTGCAGACATGCTTAGAACCTCAGGCCAAGCCAGCCTTCTTGACCGAGAAGAGCATGGAGTCCTCCATCAAATATATCTACAAGAAGTTCCCAAACTTGGACATACGGAGTGGCACGGTGAGACCTGGAGTTAGCCTGGGGTGGGGAGCAAGGCAGGTCATGCTCTCAGTAACAGAAAGCTCAGTTTGTCCCCTTCTCCTGACCTTGCAGAACAACCAGTGCAATTCTTTCCATGCCAGCCACAGGGGGACAAGAGAGGGGTTTGGAACCCTGGTTCCCAGCTCTAAGTTTGTAGCACTGTTTCTTATCTTAGAGCGGGGAATCCGAGCTAATGTATAGTCCTCCAGGAGCCCCAGGATCATTCTTTTGTGTCTCCTAAGGTTAAATTCGTTGCTGTCACAACTCATAGTACCAGTAGATCTGCCTGCATTACCTTCATATAATACTGTTACATTCTCTCCAATTTTCCTAGAGTTCTTTCCCACGGACTACCAAGCTTAGTTATAATAATTTCTAGAGGGGAATGTCTGTTTTAGCAAGTATCTTGTGGCACCTTAAAGGCTAACCAATGTATTTTGGTATAAACTTTCATGACTGGTCCCCAAAAGTATATGACAAAATAAATCTGCTAGTCTTGCAGGTGTCACAAGGCTCAGTTATTTTTGGAGACTTAAGGTAGTTCTGTTTGGATGAGAGGGCATATGAGATGTATAGAGCTTTGTGTAATGTTTGCTTTAACTGCAACTAGACAGACTGAATATAGTGAAAGCAAATATACCTCTATGAGCATGCAATATAGTCTGCACTAGAGGGTATCTTATGTAGCCTTCCAAGGCTGCACTGCTGTTCTTATGTAATTCCAGGAGCTAAAAATGGTATGCCTTATGGCTCTCCCATCTCCTTCTAGTTCAAGACCTGCCAACTGCATTTTCTCCTGTTTTTACCCCTGCCTGGTAGAGGTGATGTTCTCCACAGCCTAACAGGCATCTTATACATGACTCTCAATAGCTCCAGCTATCCGGAGGCCAGGATGGTCTGTTGATGTTACATCACAGGGAGCTAATGAATAGGATATGATGTCTTTTCATGGCGGGGATCCTGAGTTAGAACAGGATGGACTATTAATGCTTAGTCTGCCTAACGAAAGAATCTCCTATCATATCCTTGAGCCAGTAGCATGGAAAGATGCCTACCAGATGACAGTTCCTAGTAGGATCCCTGTAACATAGTGCCCCTGTATAACCTTATTTATTTGATTCATAACAATTGAGCTTCCTACTTGAAATTTCAAGATGCTTATGGACATGGAAAATATTGTAAGAAGAATCAGTATGATTTTAAAAGCTGTTAAGCAGAGCACTTCTGGCAGCAGAGAACTCTCCAAAAGCTGCTGTAAAAAAGGGATTTTAAAGCACCATTGGAAAATCTGTCATGTCAGGCTTTGGTGGACCTCAATGTTTGTCCCAGTTCAAGAAGAAGGCATTTGGTATCATGGATAGTGAATACATTGAAGGGTCTGCAATATGAGCTGCTGGTACCTCCGCAAAAGTTGATATCCAGAGCGGGCATAGCTGATGTTACAGTGAGGGTTGTGGACTGGGAGAGTGGGGCTTGTGGTTGGAATGTAAAGCTTGCAAACATCTGAGAAAGGACAGTGCCAGCTGCAGAGACAATAGATTATATCTAATTTTTATCATGTTCCAAACCTTTCTAGCCTTTCTCAAGGAGAAAAAAAGCAACAGCTCAGCTTCATCAAGGCAGGTGAATCTGCGTACTTGTAACTTGCTGAACAGGTTGTAAAATTAATCACAGTCTTAGCGTGCAATCCTCATTCCCTCTGACAGCTCTGTTGAGAGGGACTAGGGTGGAGCATGAGTGCTTCTCCACTAGCAGACCAGGTGTGTCTGTCCTGGTAGGAAAGCCCTGCCAATGGAGAGCTATTTCTGGCATTTTGAGGTGCCACATCCAAAATGTGATGGATCTGCTGGGTCCAGAGATGGGCAACAGAAATGACCCAGGGTTTGAAAACACTGCCCTATGAGGAGAGACTGAGACAACTGGGTATGTTCAACCTGGAGAAGAGAAGACTGAGGGGGGACATGATATCCCTCTGTAAGCACCTCAAAGGCTGTCACAAAGAGGAAGGTCAAGATCTCTTCTTGCTGATAGAGTGTAGGGCAAGGAATAATTAAGTCAAGTTGCGACAACCCAGATTGAGGCTGGACATCAGGAAAAGCTTCCTCACTGTCAGAGCAATGCAGTAGTAGAACCAGCTGCCTAGAGAGGTGGTGGGCTCTCCCACAGTAGAGACATTCAAGGAGAAACTGGACAGCCACCTGAGTGGGATGGTGGAACTTGGTGTCTTGCACCAGCAGGGGGTTTGACCCAATGGCCTTCCTGCTTCTTCCAGCTCTACTATTCTATGGTTCTATGATGCTGTGCTGAATCCAGAGAGCCCCGTTTCCCTCAATTATAAGCTCCTGGAAGCTCATGTAGCTCATTTCATGCCACCTATTTTGGGGTTCCTCCTGTGCTCACTGGGATAAAAATAGATTAACTGGGCTGAAAGAGTTGGGAAGTTGGTCAGGCTTAGGAAGTGGCAGGGGGTCTACCACTTTGTGTCTCTTCCCCATTAGGATTGCTCTGGGCACGACTATTTGTGTAATCGTTTTTCACACTCCTGCTCCCTTAGTTCGATAGGAGTTTATCAAATGACTGAGGCAGTCCAAATGCCTTATGTACGAGGAGTAGGCAACCTGGTGTGCTCCTGATGTTTTGGGTTTCAGTGCCCATAAGTGCCAGTTAGTATAGCTAATGATCAGAATACCAGGTTGTCAAGCAGATTCCCACTGAGAAAGGCTGGGATTTGAAATGCATTGGGCTACACACAGCAAGCAGGTGGACTTGCACAAGAAGCCTGATTTTTTATTTTTAAGGGGAAAAAATAGAACCCCATTTGTGTGAATGTAAAGGCCCCAAACCTTCTGAACTTGAAAGATGAAAAAACAAACAAAACACAAAGTCCGTCCTATTTTTGCATGCTAAATTACCAATAACGTTGCAATTCCATTTGGGCAAACCATAGGACTGGGGGGTGGGGGGAATGTGCAAAAATTATGAATGTTTCTGAAAGCAGGAAACAGTAACTCCTATGGTCCACCACTGTTTGTTGGAATGGAAACACTGAGAAATTGCATCACATGTCCCTACTTCTGAGCAAATGTGCACAGGATTATGTTGCAAAGGTGCTATGAGAAGGGTTTACGTTTGGGTTAGTTGATTCAATGAATCAGTTCCCTGAACAAGTATTCAGGATGAGGAATGACAAAACCAACATAGAATGATCCAAGCCTAAACAAGTTAAGCTGGAATGAAAGCTCTCTGTTCCTTGGAGGTTACTCCCTAGTAATTCCATTTAGCATTGCAAATACAAAAATGGTGAACAATTATTTTAAAGGTATTGAAATGCCCTAAAGAAGCAAAGCTAAACTAGGAGTTCTGTGACCAAGACAGGAAGGAAGGAAGGAAAGCCAGCCTAAAGGTAGCCATCCATCACAGTTAGTCCTATAGTTGAAGGTTAAACAGTTCATCTGGATTTATTTTTGTGTGCGTTTCTTTGATTCATTTCTTTTAATTGTTCCTCTTAAAAATTCCAATTTTTTCCAGAAAAAGACCCTCTGAAATTAAAACAAACATAACTCCCAATAATGCTGGTGGGAAAAATCACAGCCCTAGGGAGGTTTTTCCTAGCAAGGGAATAGGAGAGCCCTATATTGTGCCCCAGAAGAATGGGATTGTGATGCACCCACTGCTACCGTTGACTGATTCCCCCTATTTACGCCTCTGTTTGTCATTTCTTTTCAGCAACACTTGGGGCCAGTACACAAAGAGAAAGCAGATATTTTCCGGGCTCTTACTGCCTATTACCAAACCTTTGTGGATGTAATGGAATTCCGGGTGAGTGTTAGCTGGGCTTCAGTGGATTTTGTGGAGCTGCTGCTTCTTATGCATACTCATTTTGATTGGGGAAGGGGTCTCTCCTTTCCTCACCTCTGTGTTGATGGACCAGGATGATGGCATTTGTTCAAGGCCACCTTGTTTCAAAGTTCTTAATTGGCCAGATGCCCTATTGCTGACAGGCATATAGAAAAACTGGGCACAACATGTGCAGAATACATAGGAGGTCTGCACCTGTTCATTGCTTCAACATGTTTTTGACTCCAATCCTATAATGGCTTATCTGGCAATAAGACTCCTGCATAAATCTGCCTAGGATTGCATCATTTTTATTTATTATATTCATATTCCATGTTTTCCCTGCAGAGAACCCATGTTGGTTTATCTAATCCTTTTTGTTTCTATTTTATCCAGGTGAGGTAGTTTAGGCTGAGCATCATTGACTGGCCCAAAGTTCTCCAGTGAGCTTCATGGCTGGATGGAGACTTCTGCATCCCAGTCCAACATTAACCACTGCACCATACTAGCGCACCCTCTATTACCTTCTATTAGTTCTTCTCCTTGTTAATTGTGGCAGCTCAATGGTGATGGATAATGGGAGCAAGGGGTTCCAAGAATTGGTGAAGGAACAAGACATACTGCCCCACTCTCAGTTGCTCAGGAGAGGTCCGGTTTTAAAAGACAAAACATACGGATGAGAAAAGCTGAGCCCTCCTCTCTGGCTCACTTTGCAGAAGCCCGGCTTTCCTCAAGCATGTTTCCCTTAGCAAGAAAACGGTTGGTGTTGGAACCCTGGCAGAAAGCCTGGCCTAGAGCATGCGATATGGAGTGCTGCTTGGCAGGCAGTAGCTGCGGAGAAAGACCCGTTTGCTCTCCTCACCCTCCCATCTTTTTGTCCTAAAACTGGAACCCACCAAACACGTTCTGTGTGACTGGGGCAGCTCTGTCTTTAAATGTTCAGGGCTGCTGCTGACCATCATGATGCTGTTGTGTAGAAGTAGGAAAGAAATAGATGATTGCTCTTTCTCCCTGTGGTTAGGGCAGTACTTGATTCTTCCCGTTTGTTACGAAGAAAGAGGCTTAGGTTTCTCATGCTTGGTCTGTTCTTGCTTATTGCTCCATACTCTGTGGACAGAGAATAGCTGTAGGAGGGGATCATCCACCTTCACCCGTCTTCCCCGTGATTTCAATGACCAGTGAAGTAGGTCCACGAGGGAAGACTTCATCTCCTTGTACCTTGATTCCGTGGGGTTGGGGCTGGTATCAAACCTCAGGTCTGTTATTTAACATGCTAGACATCCTTGAACAAAGTCAATAGAGTTGATTTGTTAGCTTTTGTGGTAAAACTGTATAAAAATCCAGTCCATGGCATGAGGTTTTTTGAAAAGTATGTCACCATCCCTCATTCTACAATTTAAAGCCTGTTCAGAATAAAAACAGAATGTAGAATACTAAAATAGAATTGGAATGAAAAAGTCGTCACAATTGTGTGGATGGGGCATTTGTTAAATAAGCAAAGATAGCAGCCAGATAAATTATCTTGACATTTTTGTGTTTGATAAGTAAGCCAGCTTCTTCAGAAATGAAAGAACAATTTTTTAAAAGAAAAAAAATGAATCGTTCATTTCGGTTGTAATGCTACATACAGTTTACAGTTGAGTACATAATCAGCTAGATCTCTGGTGCCCAAAGACAGAAAAACAAACATTTATCATTGTCATCAAAGCAGTCTGAAGCAAAATGCGGGATGATTCATCAAGCTTTTTGGTGATTGCGAGGTAGGAGAAAAGGAATCCATTTCATCCTGGTTGGTATTTTTAGCCGTCCTTGGTTAAAATTGCAGTGGGATGTCAATGGAAGGCAGGGATTGTTGGGGTTGGGGTTGCTTTAGGGAGAAGCAAGAAGGGAGAGCTATGGAAAAGTGAGCCATGGCAGGGAGTACAATTCTTCTGGATTTTAAGCACTCCTTCTCCATAGTGTACTAGCCTGATCCATAATCCAAGCCTGAGTAAAGGGGTTCCAGACAGGTGATCTTGATTGCTAGGCAGTGTGGCACATTGATTAGACTGTTGGACTAGGACTGGGGAGATCTGGGTTCAAATTCCCATTCTGCCATGAAAGTCATTGGGTGACTCTGGGTCAACCGCTGGCTCTCAGCCTGGCCTACCTCACAGGGCTGTTGTGAGGATATGGTGGAGGAAAGGTAGAATAAAATGATGCAATGCCCTGAAAATACAGAAATCATGCCAAATGCTATAGGAAAAAAGACCCCGGGAAAGACCATGAGTTCTTTAGTATAAGAGCTTTGTTGATGTTCACTTTCTTCTTTAGGACCACGTCTATGAATTGTTAAATACCATTGATGCCAGCCAGTGCTACTTCGACATTGTGAG
The DNA here is from genome assembly GCF_004798865.1 of Varanus komodoensis. Classification (NCBI taxonomy): domain Eukaryota; kingdom Metazoa; phylum Chordata; class Lepidosauria; order Squamata; family Varanidae; genus Varanus; species Varanus komodoensis. The sequence continues at coordinate 8,578,339 of NW_025335954.1, forward strand.
TGTGATCTGAATAGAGCATGGATGTTTGTTTTTTGTTGGAAATCTGGTGGGCCTTTTTAAAGTGTAAAACCCCGTGCCTGAGGATACAGCTCCATCCAAGTTTAGACAGGAAATAAGCCCTTATTCACAGGATTGCGCCTTGAATGTCTAAGGAATTTCTAACGATGGACAGTTCGTTACGGCTGTCTTGATGCCAGGACCATAGCAGGCACTCTAGAGTGCCAGTAAGGTGGAAGATGGAACTCTGTTGGCCCCTCCTCCTCAAGTTTGTTGAACGTTATGGATTCTTAGAAATATTCTGAATGACAAGAGCGCCAGGGCTTTGAGTATTTTACCCAGGATTTCATTTCATTTGAATGAGATAGATAGAAACTTATGGTGAGTACACACACACACACACACACGTGTGCACTTGAGCATAAATTGATACTTTTATTGTAATGACCTCCCAGAAAGCATAATGCTAACAGGTGGCTTTTATACAAATTTAATACATAAATAAATCATGATTTACAACATTAATAGGTACTGTATCCCCATTTAGCTTCTAGAGTGACTCTTGCACTCTGAAGAAGCTTCTAGAACTTTAAGCTTAGCTTCCTTTCTCCCCAACTATCTTGAGTTGCAATTCTGTCTTACTCAAAAGTGAAACTTACAACTTCATCACAAAATACATGATGGCATCACCTCCTGCAGAGAAGGAGGAAGCAAAGCCTTAATTCCCAAAAGCCAACTAGATACAAACTTCTCCTTAACAAAAGGAAAGATACTTGGTCACTAGTTGATTGGATAAAGTAATCCAGCAGTCCTTTCATAACCCAAACTCCAGCGTTACAACTGTAGAATCTCTGACTGGGTTCAGACATGCATTCAAGGCTTGAATGTGGGTTGAGTGTGGGTTAGCATTTCTGGCCACTATCGTCTGCTTCCTTGCCCAATGGACTTGCTGATGCCAGCAGAAGCCTTAAGCTTTTGCTAATGTTCCCTTAAGCTTTTGCTAATGTTGTATTGGCAGGCACCCTGGGGAAACTGAGGACAGCCCTGCTTTTCCAGCTGTCATCAGCTGGTGCCCTTGGCCACAGTGGCAGTGGGGGGTTTTTTGTTTTGTTTTTGTTTTGCTACTCTGGCCAAGGGACTCTTATTTTCTGCTTGACCATGGTTTAGTCTAGGTCTAGGCTTGAAAGGCATGTTAACTCACAGGGAGTTAATTAATCCCAGAATAAGCCACAGGGCATGTTTCAGAAAGAGTGCTAGGTTTGGATGATAGGTAAACTGACCATGGTTAGTTATAAACCACAGTGGGTTCTCATGTCATGTGAACCAAGTAACTGACTTGGAAGGGCTTCACAGAGATCCTCAAGATCAGTCCCAAAGGAATGATGGGAAGATACAAAGTTTGGATGCACAAAAATTTAGAAAGAAAAGGCAAAGCAACTGTGGAGGTGGGGAACCAGTAGAAGCATGCAGCAGAGGGGAAAGGAGGTTTAACATTTCCAACTGTGCCATCTTTCTGAGCAATCCTCTACTCACCAATGCCACTATTTACTTTGGGAGGGAAATTCTTTTATGAACCATAGCTGAAATGCCTTGAGCGTTGAGCGATTGCTGTCTGAACCGTGGTGGGAATCAGCATGGGTTATACGTGAGATTAGTTTCAGTTTACTTTTTATCAGGGTTTTCCCTCTTTGAACTTTCTGGATTGAACATGGACATGCTCTTTGAAGTCTATAAATTTCTGAGCTTGCAGTGTGATTCATGGATGCCCAAAATGGGGATTGATGGTACATTTACTTTTGAAAAACATGCACAGATATGCTTTAATCAATAGGAAAAGAATGTATATGTCAGAGGTGTCTGCAATTGATCCATGCTTTTGGAAAAATAGGCAGAGATTTTCATGTAAAAAGCAAAACTTGCAATCTGATACAGACTCGCATCAGAATGAGCTCTGAGATGGAATTCAGAGAACTTTGTTCAGCTTGATATTCACTAATTTGCACTTCCCTAAAACCAGCTGACCCCTTAATGGCCAGGAACTAAGGCTTATTTTTAAAGAATTATTGCTTTGGGAGAAAGAGGTTTAGAACCAATGGCTTATTTAAACCTTTCGTTGAAAGCTTAGTATTGAGGCAAATGCTAATCATGGATTGCTATTTGTACATCATGGCACTTTTGTTTTCTGTAGCATGTGAATTATGACTTCACTAAGAATTACCTTGACCTGATTGTTACCTATGCATCTGTCATCTTACTCCTTTCCCGTATTGATGATCGTAAAATCCTGGTTGGTTTGTACCACTGTACCCATGAGATGATCCATGGAAATAGGTCAGTGTCCATCTATCTATTTGTTTGATGGTTAAAGGATTTTAATGGTTTAATTTGATGTTTGATTGTTAAAAGACAAGCCATCTTCTAGCAGAGGCATCCTCAATTAGCCAAATTCAATAATCATTTATCAACAGGACAGTGAGTGTCCAGCAGACACAATTTTTTTGTAGCCCAAAATGCATAGACATGGCAGGTAGACACTGAGGCAGCATTTTTGATGGTACCCACAGCAATTTCTCAAATTTCCAAATGTGTCCACAGCTCCAGAAGGTCCAGAATTTGTCCTAAGAGCAAATCCTTCCAAGACACTGTACAACAAAATGTAAAACTGAACATATAACCTGTTGTTAAAATTTTGACCAAGTCAAAGCTAAGAGTACCATGTATACAGTGACCATCTAGTTTTTTCTTACCCTAAGATTGCCTCCCTAATCCCTGCTGGTGTTCACCTGGTCTTTTCCTAGGGGCATGGAGAAGGAGATACAGCAACATCCCTACCCTAAGCAGAGTAGTTAGGGTTACAGTTAAAAGGCCCTTCTGTGTGATCCACTATGGAAAAAAGATTAGGTTGATGGGCACAAGGGCCTGTTCTGTGGCAGCACCCTGCTTTGGAGCTCTCTGCCCAAGACAGTTATGTGGCCCCTTTCCTCCATTTTAGGTGGATTGTCAAACCCTTGGTTATTTTAAATGGATGGTCTCCACACCTTGTTTTTAATAGTCTTTCCTGTTCTTAATTAGATTTTGGTGATATTTTAAAAGTTTTCATTATATGCTCTGGGGGCACAGTTTGGGCCAATACATAATTAATTCATCAATCAATCAATCAATCAATCTGCTTTCTTTTCTGTAACTTAAAACTCATTGTTTTCATATCTGTTTCTATCATCATTGGCTTTTCTAGATATTCAATTGTTACTTGGTTGTTGTGGGGGAACCAAATTTAAATGTTATGTTTTGTTCTGTGTGTTTTTGTGGTTGTTGCTTTGTAAGGCACTCTGAGTGCTTTGACTGAGGAGCAGTGAATGAATAATGTAAATAAATACCCCCGTCCCCAATTGCTCTTTTGTTTAAAGGAAATACCGATACGCTGCAGTGTTTGGGGACCAGGAGAACGCAATTTCTAGCACACTTCCCTAGGTAGTGAACTTGTGTTTCTTTGGAGTAATATGCAGAACGTAGCTGTATGAATGTTGTAGGTGCCTGTGTCCTGAATTGCTCTGATTGACCCATTCCGTTTTGCCCAGATCTTTACCAGTTTGGGAACTTTTATGAAACCAGTATGTTTATCTTACTTTTGCTAATTTCCTAGACCCTGAGCTTTCTATGATGCCCTGGTCCACCCACAGCAATTATGGAATCCTAAAGGAGTCTGTGTGTGGGTCACGGGGGAAGCCTTGGCAAACACCAGCCTTACAGGGTACTTGCTCTGCCATAGCATTCCCCAGCCATTTTGCAAATTGTTCCCCCTCCCCCAGTTCTTAGCTCTAGCACCCCTACAGTGCCGAAGAAGAAAACCAAGATAATAGCATGAAATGCTGATCTTCCTGGCTAGCTTGATTCCCAAGAACATGGCTGTCCCTTTCCTACTTAGGCTAACCTCCCATTCTTTTGAGGAGAACAAACAATTGTACTGCTAATTTCAGATCTGTGCTAGTGCCTCCTCTGTGCTAAGAAAAATAAATCTGCATAATGTTCTCTGGAGCTGTGGGGGCTTCTGGCAATGGTTTTGCAGTGAACTGGGTGCACATGGTCCAGGAAGGAGGGTGGAAGCTGCTGCTAGCAATCACCCCTGATTGGTTGCTTCCCCATGTACAGTGATGCCAGTTTCCCTCGGCTGGGACAGATGATCCTGGAGTATGAGCATCCCTTGCGCAAGCTGATGGAAGAGTTTGGACCACATACCAAGGTGAGATGTGGCTCCGCAAGCCATTTCATGTGGTGAATCATCTTCTGGTATGACAGATTGTGAGCACAGCTCCTGCTGGAAGATCCCTTGGAAGAAATGCAGTTTCTTCATGGATGCAGTTGTGGAAGTGTGTCAAGCTTGCACATTCCATTGGATCACTGTGCACAGCATGCCATAGCCAGGTGGCCCTATTTTATAGGCCTGGATATTTTTTTAGCAACATGGCTCCTCCATGGGGTTGATCTTGGTCTGGACCTAGAAGCTGGCAAAATGTGTTCTTTCTCAAAAGCTATTCCTGTAATGCAAACTATTTGGGGCTGGCTTGGTTTTGAATGGGCAATGAAGACAGGTCCATTTCACAAAAGAGCTGCTGCTGGTAGAGAAGAAAAGTGCTAGAACTGATTAATTGATCTGGATCAACACAGGCATTTTGGGACTGGAGCTTGAATTTGGGGGCTCTTGTTTTTTTTTTTTTTTATAAATTTTTAATTAAAAATTTAAACTAACACTAAAAACATCAAACATCACATACCTCGGATTTACTGGGTCAACCTCCTACTACATATTTTTTTAACATTCTAAAGTCAAATTCAAATCAATTTATAATAATTTAAAAACATCTCTAAATTTATGCCAAGTCCCGTTTCTCCAGCCAATTATAGAAAGAATCCCAAGTTCGATAGAAGCCAGTATCCTCTTTCTCCTTCAATGATAAAGTCAATCTATCCATTTCTGCGCATTCCAAGATCTTTCTTACAATCAATCCATCGGTGGGCAGCTCCTCACTTTTCCAATATTGAGCAAATGCAGTCCTCGCTGCTCTGATTAGGTGCAGCATCAGATACATTTCCTGTCTGTTAACGTCTTCTGGTATGATGCCTAACAAGAAAACTTCGGGTTTAAAAGCAAAGGGTTTTTGTAATATTTCCTCCATCTATGTATTTTAATCCAATATTTTTTCGCCTTATCACAAGACCACCACATATGATAAAAAGTACCCACTTTATGTTTACATTTCCAACATCTATTTGACATATTTGGAAACATCTTAGCTAATTGACTTGGTGACAAATACCATCTATAGAACATTTTATATAAATTTTCTTTATACGAAGTTGCTAATGTTATCTTAATGTTTCTTTCCCATAGTTTTTGCCACTTTTCTAGTTCAACATTAAATCCAAAGTTTTGTGCCCATGTTATCATAGTTTCCTTAACCTGTTCCCCTTCCATTTTCCTGTCAAGTAAAAAATCATATAGTCTTTTGATAATTTGAATTTGGGGGCTCTTGTGATGAGAATCTGCATTTCAGATTTTGCCACTGTGCCACTGCCCATTCATTTGGATTACCCCCACAAATGAGGCTTGGGAACATACATTTCTCAAGGCAACATGCAATCTTTCCCACCCTTTCTCTCTGTTTATTGTCACTTCCTTTTGAGCTGCTAACATAGACCTCTCTTACCAGGCCGTGAGCAGTGCACTTCTTTCGCTGCACTTCCTCTTTGCTCGTCGAAACCAATCAGCTGATCAGTGGCGAAGTGACCAGCTCTTCAGTTTGATCAGCAACCCGGCAGGCATGCTAGCTCCTGCCAGTTCAGACACGGTGAGTGAGTGTGTGTTTGTAAGAGAGAGAGAGAGAGTTCCAGATGCAGGGCTGCTAGGGCTACCACTTAGAAAGTATTGTGCAGCAATTCTGTCTTTTTTCCTTAATTGATTTTTCATGGAAGGAGTGATGGGAAAGTAGAGGAAGAAATTTCAAATGAAAGACATTTATGACTGGGCCCCCAAAGAATTCTCTGTATGAGGAAGGGAGATGATAAATGCCTTGTCCAAAAGTGTTGAGTGATTATAAAACTGTAGGCTCTGCATTATGGATCAGAGCAATGTCTTTGGAAACATCACACCAACACCTCCTGTGTGTGAAGTGCTGAGCAAGGGAGTTGCGTGTTTCCCAGCTTGCAATGCAGTCTTGTATAGGCCCAAGAAGAAGCCGCATGTGTGGCAAAGGGAAGGAAATTAATGGTTTGGCTCTAGGGAGGCAGAAAAGAAAGCCATTCTTTTTTCCCTCCATTCCAGATGGCCTGTGAATACCTTTCCCTGGAAGTTCTTGAGCGTTGGATTGTGAGTAAGTCACTGCCTTGTTACTTACTGTGCTGCTAGGCTGGGCAGAGTCCAGGCTAACTGCAGATCTTGGAGTCTTTGCTCAGTCAGCAAGACGTTCTCTCCAAAGCATCCTGCTTTTCTTCTGCCTAAGCGGTTGGACTTGTGGGCCATTTTCATGGGCTCAGGGGACATAGGCAGAGAGGTATGTATGCACCATGTACTAGCCCCCCTCCCTTTCCCAAATATGGTACCAGGGTTACCAAATCCATTGCAAGGGAAGGCTGTGGTGTGTGCTGCCTTTGGATGATTCCTCTGGCTCCTGGGAGCAGGGAGGGACTCACTGCTGTGCAAAGCAAGGGAGGTGGTCAGCAGCTCCTTAATTCTGTGCCCCTGCCATTGACCACCTTCTCTTCCTGCAGTTGGTTTCTTGCTGTGCCACAGCTGCTTGGGCTCTACACCAACCTGCCTGGATCTGTGGCGGGCAGCTCTCCGTAGTTCACTCTACATCACTCTGATACGGGATGAAGTGCTTCTTATTCACAAGGTGACGGAGGAGGCCTTCAGCAGTGTCAAAGGGTAAGTGACATGCAGGGGAGAGTTGGACCCATACGGGAGTGCTGCCACATGGATTAGATGGCCATATCTCAACCCTACCCCATTCATCCAATGGGGAAGGAATGTTGTTAGAGAGAGCAGATTACATGACAGAAATGTTGAGGGTTCCTTTGTGCAGAAGAGGCGAGTTGTGGCAGGTTCATGGGTGAAGGAAAGGCCCACTGTGCAGAGGTTGCTTGTTCTACATCAGTAGAAAATGTGGAAGAGTTTTGTACTTGTTTGTGCCTGGTCACTCTTTGTTGTAAATTGCCATCAAGATATCTCTGACATATGGAGACCGTATGATTGAAAGCCCTCCAAAATGTTCTATCTGTGACAGTCCTGCTCAGCTCTTCTAAGTTCAAGGTCCATGGCTTCCTTTATGGAGCCATCCATCACCATTTTCTCTTCCTTTTCTTCTTCTTCCTTTGACTTTCTGTAGCATGAGTGTTCACCCTATGGATACACACAATTGAGTTGGACCATGGGGTCCATCTGGAGCAGCCTTCCCCAACTTGGTACCTTCCAGTTGTGTTGGACTGCTATGCTCATCACACCTGCTGCCTGAAGATGGTGGTAGGCCAAGGCATCTGGAGAGCATCAGTAAGAGCAAGCTGGCCTAGCCCAGTGTTGCTGACTTGGACTGGCAGCAGGTCTCCAAGGATCCAAACCAAGGTCTTTCCAGCCCTTCTTCCTGATAGCCTTTTGGCCAGGATATGCCAGGGATTCAGCTTGGGTCCCTCTGTATGCAAAACACAGAATTTAACTCCAAGGTGTGACTTCTCCCTAAAAGCATGACAAGAGGCTGCGATTCCCTGGTGTGTGCATTCTTCAGTGAAGGGCTTCCCAGGTTACACTGACCATTAGAAGCAATTCTTTCTTTCAACCTCTCCCTGCCTCGCTGGGCAGATGCAACATAAGACATGATAATGTTATGGAGGGGCTGGACTGTGACCTCACTCTTCCTCTCTCCCCCTGCAGCTATGGGAAGCGTGTGGCTGACATCAAAGACTGTAAAGAGCATGCTCTAACACAGAGGTAGGAATGCGTCTTCTCTCCCCCAGTTCCTTTCTTTCTGCATGTCTCATTGCTCTGCTTTCCCTGCAGCAGGAATGTGCCTGCAAAACGTTCCCTCCCCAGCTTCAGGGCAGCCTTTTGTTTCTGGCATGTGTTTCCTAGCCCTGCTTGACTGACATCCTCATCTTCCCATTCCTTCAGTGTATTGCCCCATGGAATTCTTACCACTGTGGTTGCTTGCTCTTGTCCTGTTCATCTGGTATCATCCTGGAAGGGTGAAGTCTTATACACTCTTTCTTGAGAGTAAGCCCTATTGAAATAAGTGAGTCATGCTTTGATTACGCATGTATAGGATTTCCTTGCCAATCTTGTGTTGAAGAGGGATAAAGACAGGTCAACCCTGTTCCTTCTGGGCATCTCCTACCCATTCATTCTCTCTGAGCTCTTGCCATTCAATCACTCCTCCACCTGCCTCATGACTTGCCTAGCTTGCGAGGATGAAGGATGGATATGTTGGGTATATATTACCTCCAGTATCAGAGGCAGGATGCCTCTGAATTCCAGCTGCTGGGAGCCCAAGGAGGAGTGCGACTGTCCTTGTGCTCTGTGGACTTCCCATTGGAGATTTGCAATGCTGGACTAGAAGGGCCTTTGGTCTGATCCAGCAGGGTTCTTCCCGTGCTCCTATGTGAGAGGTGAGTATTGAGGGAAGGCTGTTTGTGCCCGGGATGGTGGTCTCCTGGTGGCTGCTATTTTTGAAAACAGAATGGTAGATTAGAGAGGCCTTTAGTCTGGTCTTGCACTTGATCTTGCACTTGGTGCAATCAAGGCACTTCACTTTAGGCTTGAGAATGGTTAGGAAGAAACAAAAGCACCTGTTTCAAGGATGATATGCTGTTTATTGAATACAGTGGTGAAATATTGGTGTCAAATGTAAACCAGCAAAAGAGAGCTTGTGCCCATCTTGTTGCCTGAGTAAGCCATGGGATGCTTGTGGGCCTCCAAAGTTGTCTGGACAAGTGACACATTAATTTCTCTCCCTGAACCGAGAACCAAGGACAGTGATTCTTGCCACAGATTTTATCAAGTACCTCTCTCCCACTGTTCCACAGACTGTCACAACACACAGGTTCCCTTCCTGGGTGTTGGGAGTGGGGCTGAAGCTGCTCCAGTAAACAGTTTCATTCTCATAGTAAAAGCAACTCTTATCTAAGGAATATACTTGGAGAAAGCAGCTTCAAGGCAATGATTTCCTGGTGCTCTTTTTAACAAGTTGAAGGCCATAAAACCATGGCTTAGCTTCAAAAAACCCTGGGAAAATTTCCCCTATTATCTATTGAAACTCAATAACCACTTGTTCATCATTCATCTGGTAGACAATACATATTCTCGTGTACAACAAAGCCACCAAAACAGGAGAATAGGAGGAGTGCTACAAGGAGCCACAGCTACCTTTTTCCCCATTTCAAAGGACATGATCCAGCATCTGTGAATTCAATCAATAATGTTCTAGATTGGTCTAGTTATTGTGCTAAGAGGTGGTGGCTTTGCCTTACTATCTAGCACCTCTTGAGTACCCTGTCTCCATTCTAATTGCAGCTTCTGGCATTATTCTCCCTCCCTCCCTTCCTCCCTCCCTAAAATGCATTCCTTACAGAACTGATCGGGTGAACTCTTTTGATGCTGTGTCACTTGGTGCTTCTGCCAGTGACTGAGGGAGTGGGTGAATTTTCCACCCTGCACAGAAGGCTTCATCAAAAGATGAGGAGCGGCTCTTTGTCACTTGAAAAGTTTGTGTGTTCTTACTTTCATTTACGTTGATCTGATGGCTGGAAAAATCATGTGTGAGGCCCAGCAAAGCAACACATTCCACGGGGAACTTGGCATCTTCCTGTCTGAACCCTTTGGTTGGTGTCTTCACAGTGGGCAGCTGCATCGCGGCCGGCGTGCTTTCCTGAGGAATGCTGTGCGGGAGATGGAGGCCATCCTGGCCAATGAACCAGGGCTGTTGGGGCCAAAGGTAGGTGTGGAAAGGAGATGGGGAGCAGCCAGGAAAAAAGTGCTATGTGCAGCAAGTAACAGGTGCGCAGTGAGACTCTCCTAGCATGTGTGATGTCCGTGAGTTGTACAACTGGATAAGTGCAAGTGTGGATGGGTAGATCCCTGCAGAGGGTGCAGTTGTTTGCAAAAGTGCACATGGGGCAATGCACCCGTATGTGAGGGTGTGTGTGTTTGCATGGGCTTGTATTTCTGTCTGGCTTGATTTGCATGGAGTTATACTTTTTCAAGTTTTGATGCCAAACCACAAGGACTGGGTGGAACAGGGGTGTGTGTCTATAAATACCAAGAGTCCTGTGGCACCATAAAGTATTAACAAATGCATAGTGGCATAAGTTTTTGTGGATTACAATCCATTTCATTAGATGTATGAGGTGTTTTCCTGAGTTAAAAGTCAACAAATACATGTGGTTAGAGGCAAACGGGAGTGGAATAGTAAACAGCGGCAGTTTACCATAATGGTTGGGCTGAACATGGGAAGCACCAATGATGAGCTGGTGATTGAGCTCATGGTGGGTATTTTGCTCCCTCCCTCCATCTTCCCCCTAGTTCCTCCCAGTAGGAAAATTGACCCCACCACCGAAAGACATGATTGCAAGCCATTTCTAGCTTGCTGCAGCTTGTCCCAAGATCATGCAAACTGGCTGAGAGCTGGCTTTTGTAATCCCCTTAAGGGGCAAGCACAACCTGCCCCTTAAGGGGCAAAAACAGGTCCTGCCAGACAAACCTTGTGGAATTCTATGACAAGGTTTCGAGATGACTAGACAGAGAGGATGCAGTGGATGTGGTATACCTGGATTTCAGCAAGGCCTTTGACAAAGTGCCCCATGATATCCTGGTGGAGAAACTGAGGAGTTTTGGGATACACCAAAGCACTGTCCCGTGGATTAGGGGATGGTTGACTGACCGAAAGCAGAGGGTAACCATTAGTGGGGAATCATTGGGATGGTGGCCAGTGACAAGCGGGGTCCCCCAGGACAGAGCCCTGGGGG